>NW_015151922.1:44054-63749 GCF_000732505.1 Cyprinodon variegatus
CAGCATTAAAGCCTGGCTGGTAATGGCTTATGAGCTGTGTTAATGGATTTATTTTCTGACAGGTTTATTTCTGTTTATTTGCGTTACTGGCTACCATCAGTAATAGTGCTTACTTTCCCAACTCTAGTGCCTTAGCATTTGCTACAGCTTTGCACATGCATTAAAATTCCCTTTTTTGTGTTGAACACTACATCAGACTTAGTTGGATCACCTAAATAAACCACTGAAGTATGAACAGAATACCATGCATCTTGAACATCATCACATTGAGAGAAAAAAAAAAACTACATGTGAATCCCCAATTTTGCATTTAGCTATTGATAGTCTGACCTTTTGGTGGCACAAGTAGATCCCTAGAATATTATTTCTAGATGGTATTTGTAACCTTGATTAGAAGAAAACTACTAAAAAGATACCTTGAGGTGACCATACAGTCATGCAGCCAGGCAACAGAACACTATGAACTCCACCCCATTTGCTTCAGTATAAACAAACATTTGACATCAGGATTGCAGAAAAGTGAGAAATTTACTTTAAATGACCGGACCTAAATTTCCTTAAGACCTCTTAAATTTTCAAACATAAGGGTTGTATAAAACCATCCATCTATATATTCATCTGCTCCCACTTAGTCCCGTCCTGACAGGGTCGCAGTAGGGCTGGTGCCTATCTCCAGCAGTCGATGGGCGAGAGGTGGGGTATAACCTGGTCTGTAGCAGGGGAAAACAGAGATACACATAAAGACACAAAGCCAAGCACACACTCACATCTAAGGAGAATTTAGAGAAACCAATTAACCTAACATTAAACTTTTTGGACTGTGGGAGGAAGCCGGAGTACCCTGAGAGAACCCAAGAATGCTCAGGGAGAACATACAATCCATGCAGAAAGACCCTGCCCAAGGAATCAAACCTGCAAGGCAACAGTGCTGCCCACTACCCTATTGTGCAGACCGGTTGTACAAATTAACAATTAAAAAGTCAAATTTCATGTCTTAGCAAGAATGAAAAGTAAACACATGAACTAAATTTTTGGTGCCACTCATTTAACGGCCCACAATAGTCCCAGAAATAACTTGAGTCTGAGAAAAGTAATAATACATAAAAATTCTATGAAAGTAAAATAATGAAAGTCAGAAATTACTTTTCAACCATTCTGCAATAGAATTATTTGAAAGAATAAACATACCTGGACAAACATAATGGTACCTCTAGAGTGGTAAATAATAGTGTTATATCTAGGTGTGTCCACTAATTAGCATCACAGATGTCTACTACTTCCATATACATGCATTCTTTTGCACCATGTTCTTTCCTCTTACACTGTTTACATTGGATCACTGCTGCACTTGAAGATGAAAATGTCATAAAAGCTGCACAAAACGTATACAAAATGAAAATAAATGTTGTATAAGTCAACAAGTGCCTGTGGACTGGGTTGCTGAGGCCTTCGACTCTGACCTCTGCCCAATCCTTCTAGTGCCATTCCCAAATGGTTCCCCCTGCAGGTGGTGGGCCCCCCAGGTCCTGCAAGCAATAACCCAACCACCAGGTGCTCGCCGACAAACCCCAACACCAGGCCTGGCTCAACGGTGGGGTCCTTGCTCCACGGTACTGGGCAATAGAGACTGACACGGGAGTGGATTTTCACTCCTGTCCCGTCCCACTCCCACAGAAAAANTAATCCTGTACCGTCCCAATCACGTGATCGTTACTAATACTGACTCCCATCCCACGGGAATCCCACAGGAATCCCGTGACCCGTGGGATTCCCGAAAAAATGTCAGTCTCTACTGGGCAACATCTTGTGCCTAAATTTCTGCCACAAGTGGAGGACTTCAAGTATGCTTTCCTGTTCATGGGTTATAATACCTATACCAAAGACATGGCAAGCCGTCTTTCCCCACCACGTGTTTTCTACTGGGGCAGCTGTGGTCATATTAGCTGTCACCTTCCGGGTCAGTGTCTGACTCGATAGGCTAGAGGTCATAAAAAAGCCAAAATGCAATTTGCCAAACTATACATTGACAAGACAAAAGGCTTCTGGGAGAATGCACTATGGACAGATAAGACAAAAAATTGAACAATGTCCCTACTGTGAATCATTGGACATCTGTAATGTTCTGTGCAGCTTTGCTTAATCTGCTACAGAGTGTTTTGAATCTCTCCAGGGTACAATGAGTCTCAAGACTATCAAAGGATTCAAGAGAAAACTGTGCTGCCCAGTATCATAAAGTTTGGTCTCAGTCGCAGGTCAAGGGTCTTACAACAAGAAAATGGCCCAAAACACAAAGCTAGAAACATGGCAGAATGCCTAAGTTGAAGCATTTTTGAAAAACAATGTCTAACATTTCTGCGCCAATATTGGATTTTTCTTATTGAAAATGTTGCCCCCATCTTACCCACATCTTTAATACATAAAACAGCAAAATGAGATCAGCCTCAGTCTTGCAGTACAAGGGAAACATAAACCCAAGGTAATATTCAGAGAGGTGGTTTAAAAACACTGAGAACATCTGAATTATCATATTCTTCTGCACACAAGAACTCAAAGTTAAAGAGCATAAACCTTTTTTATCATCGAAAATAGTTTATTTTCTCCATTGTATCCATGTCTTAGTTACATGTTTCCCTTTTTGTTCAACAAAGTGCATTGATTAGTCAGCAGTACGGGCAGAGGTACTTGTAAAAACTGTAGAGTCTGTATCTTGCAGCATTTGTTTTTCCTTGTGGGGACTTTAAAAGTCTCTTAAAACATTCATCTGATAAAGGGAGTAAGCAAGGCACAACGCTGGAATAAAAGAGCAGAATATTTTACAAGAGAGTGACACGGTAAACATTTTTTTAAAGGTTACTGCCTCCTAAGGTTAAAGAACCAGGACTGGTGGGTGTAAAACATGAAAACTGTGGTTAAGTTCAAGAAATCTGCATCTCACAAATGTTGCTAATTACAAACACCATTCTGATCCTCTACACAATTTCTTCAAGCCATGTTTTTTTCCATAAGAAATATAAAAATTAAGTGAAAACTACTGTCAAAAAGAAATGGGAAAAGCACAGGACTGATGGTTTTCTAGAGGAGTCCATTACAGAGTTGGTAGTTGGAGTCCCACTGGTATGAGGGGAGGGTGGGTCAAACATCTGATGTAACAGGGGGGAGATCCTCCAGGCTGTTAAACATGACAGACAAAAGAAAAATGAGGTCACACATTTTCCAGTGGTCTGACTCTTCTGCCACCTATAAGCCTGTCCCTGTGCCACCCAGCGTGCCCGCTCCTCCGAGGGCACATCCTAAAGCTCACTTAGCAGCTCCTCCTAACAAAGGGTGACAGGGGGGCTCACAGCGAAGCTAAGAGGAGGGACACAGGACCGCCTGTTTCTAAGCTTCTCCTGCAACCCAAACATGCAGAGCAGAGGCAGAAGACAGGCCTTACAGATTAGGATGATAATCACCACAACCATCCTCATCATCATCCTCATTACCACTGACTTGGAAAATTAAAAAATAAGTAAGGGTGTGAAGTTTTTGTTGTAGCTCCACCTGATTCCCTCCGGCATGTATGCTCACTGAGGCTGAGTACAGATGGAGCCAGTTCTGGTCCCTTCTTAACGCTGCATTGTTTTCTAACCTAGAAGTCCCGAGGCGATTTGGAGCATTTAACTGCACTGAGACACTCAGGTAAACATAAGTATTTTCTGAGCCTTAATGCAAAGTCAGAAACATTTTAATAGTAACACATACCACTGCACTGCAGAGACCTTACCTCTCCTGCAGCTGTGGCAGGTTGATTTATAAGAGTAATTTTGCATTTGCCTTTTATTTAAGACCAGGGTCAACGAAAGGGAAAACAAATAAATACAGGTTTGTGCTTTTAATTAATGTGGTTGAAATAAATGCCAAATGATAGAGTGAAATAAAAAAAAAGGAAATTCACTGCTTCATCAAGCCCTACAAGGTTGTACTGCCCTCCAGTGGTGTAACAAAGCAACTAACAACAGTCAGCAGATGATGATGAAGTCGTTTACCAGGACAGTAGAAGGTCTTCATCTTGGCTTCACTGTAACTACTCAGCCTCTTCTTCTGCCTGGAAAATAATAAACAAAACACAGATTTTAGTATGGAACATGAGGTATGAGGCATACTTAAATGCACAAAAATGTGAGGATACAAAAGTTTTTTTCCATTTAGGCAAATATGAAATTACAGGATGGACAGTCTATCTTTATTTTAGACCATGAAGCATCTGCCAGAGTTTAACCAACTGCAAATGTGTTAACTTCCTTTCACCTTCACACATTTTGTCACATTACACAAAACATCTTATGTTGTCTCATTGGTCAAAATAGTGAAAGGAAAAAAAAGTATGGTTTTTACAATATTTAGTAAAAAAGTGCTGCATGCACTCACACTAACCTTCCCAAAGTCAATACTTTGCAGAAGCATGTTTCTCTCCAGTTATGGCTGGGAGTCCCATGGAGGATTTTTTTCTACCAGCTTTGCTTTTTTAAGGATTGGTTTTGTTCTTACTGCTTCTTTGTAAAATAGTTCAAGCGAGAGTGAAACTGGGAGGATCCATAAACAGTGAATTCTAGTTGCAATTAGGTTCGAATTGGCCTAATTTTCATATGAACATGCTGTTAAGTCTCTTTCTCCTGCTGGGAGGTGAAACTCCCCCCAGAGTCAAGTTACTTCAGCCTTTAGCAGATTTTCTACCAGGATTCTTTTTCCTATTTATTTCAATCTGTTCCTGAACTCTGACAGCCTTTCGGTGTCTGCAGAAGAGAAGCTTCACCGCGGCATAAGGATTTCACCATGGAGATGTGTTCAGGGTAATGTGCGATAGAGAGTTTTTACAGAACAAAAAGTTCAACATTGGTTTAAACTGACCAATGCAACTTTTTCTACACGTTCCCTGTCCTCTTCATGACTTTTGGTACATGGGACAAGGAGAATATAACTTGTAGTCAAACTGTCAACAGCTTCTCTCAGCCCAGCTGTAAATCTCTGCAACATCTCCACAGTTACCATGGGCCTCTTTGCACCTCTCTGGTGGATGCTGTCCTTTCTCAGCCTGACAGATTAGGTGAATGACCAAAAAAAGAACATAATTGTCTGATCAGAGCTGTGGCTCTTTGCAGCTCCTCATCTCCTCTTTCTCTTTGTTGCTTTTCAAACATTTTCCCAGACATCCCACTTTAGGTGGGAAGCAATGTCTTAGTAAGTTAGCAGTAGCTTTATACTCTGACTTCTCCACCACATTATCATTGACCTGCCTGCTGTGTTCCCTGGTCTCCATGATGCTGTTTTATCACTTCTCTAATGAGGGTAGAACATTTTTTTTTTCACCCTTTCACTTTACAACTTCTTTACTTTGACGTCATCTATTAATATAAAATACCAATAAAATACATTGAGGTTGGCAGGTTTAAAGTGACAAAATCTTCTAACGTTTAAGAAGTATGCATGTTTGTTTGTTTGTTTGTTTTGTCTTTTTGGTTGCTGTACGGCTGAAAGAGGAAATACTTCAGCCAGTGTTTTTTTTTTTTCTTCTTTTTTTTTCTGTGTGCCTTTTTGGATTAAAATCAAAACAGCAATGGCTCAGCATGTCACTGAAGAGGTTAGCGATTATTTCTTATTCGAGCTCTCCACCCACATCCAAAGTTCCCATATAGCTGAAGAAAGTCTCTAATGATGTTATACTGTCATCTAGACAGGGACAAAAAGAATACTTCATGGCGGACACGTCACACTCAAGCAACTTTGAAGATGTTAAGAATTTGCACCAATATCACCTTTTATTCTTAGAACTCTTAATCTTTTCACTTGACATTTTAAAAAAAGGTAAAAAGAAAGATAGGTGGAGGGTAGAGTAACTTGGTGAGGGGGGGTGAGGGCCCTTCACTTGCTAGTGACTGCAGAGTCAGAAGGTTAAAAATGGTGAGGATGTAACCGGAGAGATGAGCAGTATTTAGCAGTGGTTAAAGAGACTGACTTCTTTTTGCTTTACTGACATAGATGCTACTATAAAAACAGCTCTAACAGTAAAAACTTAAATGAATTGCTTCAGCTGTCAAGAAGTAATAGAATCAAGTTGATCCAGCTTCATTTATTGAGTTTATAAGTTGAAAACTAAAATAAATTGAGTTGGGGACACTTAATCCAATTACTTGTTACCAATTGAGGCAATTCATTTGAGTTGGTGCTGCATTTTCAAACAGCAGTTGGCCTCCAGTGGATTATCCAATGTAAAATCTGTTGTCTTTGTTGTCCTCTAAACATTCTGTGGTAACACAATGTGAAACTTGTCACATCGACTTTGTATTCACTTTGCTCGGAGCGCTCTTGGCAAATATAAGAAAAAGTTAGAACTTTTTACAAGAGAGAAACTCCTGTACAGTCGGAGCATCCAACCAAAAACAAAAACACGTCTGAGTTACTCTCTTTTGCACTCAGGCAGATGCAAAGAGCATTAAAAAATGTCCATCTTCTTCAGAAAAAACAGGAAAGTAAAACCTCTTGGCATGGCAGACTGGAAGGAAAGCCTCTGTGGATATTTTTACAGGTCTCTACATCACTGAACAAATATTGTGTTGTGTCATCCCTGAAGTATTGCTCATAAATAAGAACCTGCTGCAACGCCCCACACTTGTGCTTTGTGTACTGAACTGTATGACACACAGCTGACTTGGGGAGAAAAAAGTAGTTTTAGTTTTTGTTTGTGATCCAATCATGCAGAAAACTCCCAATCTCAAATATGAGTCACACCGTGCCAAACAGGGACAGAAATACAACAATCCAAACATATACCTCTTCCAACTCTGCCTCCTCTTCTTCCTATAAAAATGAAATGAGGTGGCATTAAGCTTCGAAAAATCAATAAGCAGAGAAATATTGATCCATTTATCATTGCTGTTTCCGTCACCACACTAATTCCACCTTAAGAATCAAAGCAAATACATAAATCATGCCTCTAACTGTTAAGGCACCTCCATAGAAAACTGATTAAAGTAGCATGCAGCAAAAAAATACACAAAGAAAGACTAAAGACAAAGAACTAAGATCACCGCTGTCTAAAAGATGTGATGCCAAATAAAAAAATAAGTAAAACACAGTAAGACTACCTCACTGATTTGTTCTTCTTGGTCCTGCAGGAAAGGTTTGAGAAAGATAGAGACAAAAAGGAAGGAGCAGAGATTGCAAAGCAGTGAAGCAATGGAAGCTCAGGCTGGAATGTTGAAGAAATGTACAATTTTCCAACCATTACAGTATCTTAAAGTAGAAACTCTTTATATTCTGGACAGAGTTGGAGGTAGCATGAACTTTACTGTCTGTCTGGATCTCAATTATTAGAAGAACTGAACAAATGTGATGTGGAAAATGGTTGAAGTCACAGTGGACTGACTAAATGAACCTCCCATTTGTCCTCAGAGGTTACAAGAAAATCACCTGCAGAGATCAGCAATTTTCTAAGGTTTCGCAACAACCGTGACTTCAGAATTTAACATTACAGCCCAGAGGATGGGCCGTGATGAGGGATAAAGTAAAAATGTATTGGTTACATTTCTGTGTGCTGCAAGGTGAACATTCACTTTACAGTACAATTCGTAATGCAGCATTAATCCCCCGTATGGGAGTCTGCCCATGTGTAGCCTGACAGACAAAACTGTGGGTAAAAAGAGTTCTGTAACACAGTGTTCTACTCAAATTTATAATAAAATAGATATAGAAAATATAGAGGGGAAATAGAAATATCGCCTACTGACTTTTGGAAATGATAGTTTTCATTCCTCTTTTATATAATTCTACATACAGGCACTGTAATGGATTTTAATGGGATTTTATATCATAAACTGCCACAAAGTGTTTCTTTAATGTTATTAACAAGAAATAATGCATCATATTGTGCACCTTAGATACTTTTTGGAGTTCTGGATGAAGATGTACAAAAAGCTTTCAAATTATTTTGTCTTTTAGTGCAGTGGCACAAATATGAAAATTAGGTTTTTTTTCTTTTAATGCAGCATTTAAATTTAAAGCATTTATCCAGTGAGGAAAAATAACTGACAGTAGGAAATAATTGGAATAATAATAAATACTGGAATCCACAATGATTGAAAAAGCAAATAAAACATTTTTTTATACTTATTAGAAATATGTTTCTAATTTCATAGCGTCTAGAAACATGTTAGTTATCTATGTTTCTGTGTATCCTATGTTACCTATTGCACGTTTTTAGCCCCTGAAAAGTAGGTTGAAGTAGGTCCTACATTGGTCTTGCCACTCTACATATTGAGGGAAATGAAAAGGGAATCATTTTCAAAAATGATGGAAAATTGCAGCAAAACTGTGTGTTTTTAGGGTCACTGAGTCTTCATTAAATAACATTGTATCTGCAAACAAAGTGTTTGAAAGATTCAAACAGGGGAGGATCTACGGGGGAGACTCAAAATATATAATTTATGTAATAGCACCTATTTTTATATTGCAGTTTTTTAGAGAATATATAAAACATTTCTTGCTTCATGTTGTTATAGACTTCTTTTGGTATTACGTGGGCTATTTTTTTTCCACAAATCTTAATGCCTAGACATTGTAGGACCCAGCAAAAAGGAAATGTAAAAGTGGAGATATTTCTGTTTTATTTAGCAAAAAAGTGAAAGATTAGAAGTAAAAATAGACTGCGATTTGAGGAAGGTAGAACAACAGAGAGACCAAGAGGGTCACAGATCAAGGACCCCACTAAGAATATAACCCAATAAAGAAGATATGGAAAACAATGTCAGCATAAGTGAAATCGTTTTCCATATTTTAGAGTCAGAGAGAGAAAGAAGAAAATGCAGAGAAAACTGATAAAGAAGGAAGGCACAGTCAGCCTATCCAACTTGACCAAGTATTTATTACTGTTAGGTTTTACTTTCAGTATGAATTCCAGAGAAATGTTGTGAGACATGATGCCATCAAGCACAACAATTGCGAACTTAGGCTCTCCTAAAAGTAATGGCTGAATTCAATTATGTATGGTGATTCAAGTTATTTTTCTCAATTTGATGAATTTGTTTCTTAGATAAGAAAATAAAAACAATATATTTTTTTTGTCTTTCATCCTCTAAATGCTGAAAATAGACCATACTTGTGTCTTCAGTAGCAAAACGATTGAAAACATGCAAGCTAATCAATAGAGGAAAGGTTACCATGACTCAAAACCTGCCCTTTTTAATGTTCATCTAAGTTTCGGGCCTAAAGAGGACCCAGGACCCGAGGTGATGTATTTTAGAGAGACTGTGTGATCCACATCCAGCAAAGGTTTTCAGGTCAGCTGGAAAAATAAATATGCAGTAAATGAATTTAAGAATCTACCTCAAGCTCTTGTAGCTCTTCTTCTTCCTAAAAGAAACAACATATAGCAGGTCAGCTGGCTGTGTGGGGAGCAACAGAGCAGCACATGCATGCATTACAAGGACAGCTGTGGGAAAGGAGACTAATGGGCACATTCCAGGGAATCGGGATGCAGCTACTGCTGGGAGGAAATGAAGATGTTAGCTGAAAGGGAACGCATCGAGAGAGGAGGAGTGGATGTATTGGAAGTGAGGAAATGAAAGTTTAAAACATGAGTAGGAGCAACAACAACAAAAAAGATTCCTGGCATCCCAACCTAAAAAAAATGTAGCATCTCTCATCTGAACACCATCAAGCAGACAAGGCTGATGGCTACACGGAAGAACCGTGCATGATCTACAGAAGCACAGAAGATCACTGAAGTACAGTTACCTCTGAGTGCAAATCCTCTTCCTCCTGGAGGGAGCAAACCAACGGGAGACAGACAATAAAGCAAAGAAGCAGATCATTAATGTGCGTGAGTGAAATAATGGTAGGAAGAGGGTCAGGCAATGCTTCAGTGTGTGACGTCACGGCGCTGGAGAATCCCAGCTCTGAAATGTTTGTTCAATGAGTTAATCAATCAACTGATGGACTTTAAAAACCTAAAGGAAATAAAGTTAATTGAATTAAATTGAACACACTGGTCTTGATCTAACTAAGTGGTTCCCAAAGGGAGGGGTGCACCCCCTAGGAGGGGCTCAGTGATGCTGTTAAATTCTTGTAAAATAAACAGTTAAATTAATTACTCTTTAAAGGGTCATAGAATGATTCTATAGGGTATTTTTTGCTGGTCCTTAAGGTCTCTGAAAAAGGTGTGTAACATTGGTTGGGCTGAAAATGACATATTTGCTGTTCTATGAGCCCTAATTCAAGCCTGGTTATAAGCCTTAGAATGAAACGACAGGTTTTCTACCTTTTATGGTATGCTCATGAATATTTAGATGAGCTGTGCTCTGATTGGTTGGTTTACAACGAGCAAAGCTGCTGAGCAAAGACGCATCATAGCAACAAGCACTCATTCACTGAAACATAAACTTATTGATATGGTAGGGTGACCAGGCGACCTCTTTTTCCCGGATATGTCCTACATTTCATACCTAAAAAAATGTCCGGGTGAAATTGTAAAATCATCCGTGATTTTGGTCGAATACAGTTTAACCCACCCCTTATATTGCAAGCATGCACTCCATTACAAAAAAAAAAAAAAAAAACACCTCGCATAGTCTAAAATACAGGATAATTTATCCGACTCGCGGGAATCAGTGAAAAAGTATCTATATCAAGGAGACTTCCAGAACATCCTGGAAAATTCGGGGCGCGACAAAAGTACTAAAGACAAAAGTAGTAAATAAGGCACCATCCCTGAGTTTACGTCAACTCTGGGCTTTGTTTGGATTCGCCCGTTTTATGGTGGAAGTTTAGATTTTTGAGCTTTGAAGAAAGAGGAGGTGTCGATGGGGTTTGAACTTCTCTGTACGTCCATTTCACTCACTGTACTATCGTTATTCATCTATGACAATGTAAACTCAGTTTTGCATTCTATGACCCCTTTAAAAGAGGTACTTTTGTGCTTTGAATGGAATTATGGTTTATTTTATTGCAGATTTTCCAACCGTCCAAATCTTTCTTGAAATCAAAAAGTTTGGAACCCACTGATTTAACTAATCTCACTCAGTTTTTTCATGTAGCTCCTAGAATTGTGTCAAGGCCCTTTATAAGATAAACTGTTATGATTTTGTTCAGTCACAGTTATGGATAGTTTAGATGTATTTGATAAAATAAAAAAAAATGTGGGGAAACACCTCCACTAATCAGGCTGCCGTATGAAATACGAAACAGATCTGGTTTTGTTAAAAGAACCAGGAACAGATCTGACCAAATTTTCCTGAACGAGGGAAAATAAATGTAAATGAATGTCGTGATGTGAAGACAGCTGGTTGAAGTTCAAACTGACCTTCAGAATGGCAGAAAAATAGGATTTAAATGACTTTGAACATAGCAGAGTGACAGATGGCTGCTCTAACTGTTTCATCAACTGTTGATTTCTAGCCAGCTCTTGGGTTTACAGAAGATGGTCCCAAAAAGGAAAAACATTCAGCTGAGTGGATGAAAATGCCTTGTTGATTTAAGGGGTAATAGGAGAATGGCTAGACTGGTTTGAGAGAATAGGAAGAATGGAGAAGCAGATAAAACAACCTTGTTTTAAAGTGTTTTAAAGCACAGATCCATCCTGCCTTACATCAACAGTCGAGCAGCACGTTAAAGCCTGCAGCCTCCCTGAGTATTGTTACTGACCATGTCTCTTCTTTTAAGAACAAAATGTACATGTAATATCATGGATACTTCCTGTAACATAAGGCATGAAATCATAATAAATTCATCTCAAACTGAATTGTTAAGCCTGACAAAGAGTTCGATGTGCTGCTATGGCCTCAACAACAACCAGATCTCAATCAAATAGAGCATCTCTGTTATGGTGTGGAGGAGGAGATCAGAATTAGTCAGGTTTGATGCCATCATGTCCAAAGGGCCTAAAATCTCTGGGGGAACATTTCCACAGGTTGTTGGATCTACGCCACAAAGTATTAAGACAGTTCTGAAGGCGAATGTTGGTGAAGCTACAGAACCGAATCTTTTTATTCTTCTGATAAAGAAATAAAACAAAATTAAGATCATATATGCACTGTTTTTAATTCTGAACCACCAGAAAACACTGTGTGCTGCTAAAGTTAGTAACCAACTACTTTCACAGTAACAAGAGGTGGAGAGGGGATGACCAAGAGGACTTATATGTTCTCAAAGTGCACAAAATTTTGGACAGAATGACAAATTTGAAATTTTTTTAATAGTGTTTCAAATTTGATTTACTATTATATTATTTATATACTGTAGCCAGTATATGAATATATGAATATGCTCTACAGTTTAGGGACTATAAGGGATCAGGAGTGGATATAACATATGTGTTAAACTCAGGGTCCGTAGGCCAAATCAGGCCCACCAGGGCAATTTATCCGTCCTTCAAGAGCCAAAAAAGGTAGATTATGTCTTAAAATGGAGGCATCTGCTGTTTTAAAGTGTGAAAAGTGGCTAAAAAGACTCAATAAATATGAGTGTAGTTATAATACCATTGCAGGTTTCTCTTTCTAAATGAAAGTATTCACTTAAAAGTTTCATTTATACTGAAAAAACTGCCCCTTTATTAAGAAGATATAAAAACTGGTTTAAAACCTCTAAGAAAGAGGGGGCAAATCATAATCAAAATGTATAAATCATATCTATGAGAGCAAAGTTAGCCAAAAAAAAGGAATTTCTATTGAACAATAGTCCTAAAATTCTCCCTCTTGAGAAGTAAACTCTACCCTGATGTCAAAAATAACAAATAAAAACATACCTGCTCTTCTTCCTCTTCTTGCTGCGCCTCCTAAAACACAGTGTTGATAAATGAGTCAGTACTTAAAGACATCAGCATCCACAGATTAAAACCATGAAATAAGGGTTAATGATTTTCCTGATATATCTTAACCACAACAGTTACTGTAACAGTGAAGGATTATTTAGGTTGCAATGTACTCTATTGTCAAGCTAAGCATTAAAATATAACAAACAGCAAAAAAAAAAAATTAAACTGTAAAAGTAAGGGAAAAAAGCGTTATGAAGAGTTCATTGATGCTGTAGAGAGATTTAGGTCGACGCTTTGCTTGTTAGTGGAGGGACAGACTGAAGGATGCTGTAAAGTGCAAGGACGACGGTAGGTAAATGTTTCATAGAAAGAGGAAGTTAAAGTCCACATAAAATGGGGGCGTTCTTGGAATGACAAGAAGGAGCAAGAAAGAGTGAGATTTAAACACTCCAGGGTTATGAGGGAGAAAAAACTGATGAGCGGCTGGACTTGAGTTATGCGGCAATTACTGTGTCTTCTGTGACCTCGTCTGTTTCTTCCGCTGCCTCCTCCTCCTCCTCCTCTGCCACATGCTCTCCCCTTGAAGTTTCTAGTTCGTCTGCTTCTCCATCCTCTCCTTCGTCCTTATCCCCTGCATGTCCCTCCTCTTCTTCTCCTTGTGCATCCCCATTATGCTTCTGAGAGGGGAAATCAGGGTGATCAAGGAAAACAAGACATCAGGAAATAATTCAACAAACTTTGAGAATTGGGGGAAAAACAGGTTCAGCAGGATTAAAATGACACAATCCTCAGCTGGAGAGGTTAGTCTTGCAAAAAAAATGCATCCAGCATGTAAAATAATGATCTATTAGAAAATGAGAAGAGATGGTTTTAGGGGGGAAGTGATAAAAAAAAGAGATAGGCCTGCAGCCCAGAACCTCATGCAGTAATAAAACTAGCCGATTTCATGGTGGGGTTAAGACCCTGATCAAATCATCAGCTAGGGAGGAAGGGAAGTGATCAGGTTAGACCAGATGCGGAGGATGAGGAGGAGGTGTGGCAGAGTTCTATAAAGAAAAAGCATGAAGGGAAGATGGAAAGGTATTGTCGTCTTTACTGCTGAGTCGTCTGGGTTCTCCTCTGCATGGGTTCCGTTCTCTATGATGTTCTCCTTCTCAGCCTGCAATGCTTCCTGCATCATGAAGAGCAGGGAGGGTTTGACACACATCAATCATAACGATTCAGAAACAAGAGACTTCCATGTTTTCATTTAATTAAAGTATCCAGTTCTGCAAAACGTAGTTTAAAACTAAAAATATTGCTAATTCAATTCAATCTTTATTAATCCCAAAGGGAAATTTAGTTAATCTGCACTGGAAAAAATCAAAATCTAGATAAGTAATTTTTTCTTAAAATAAGTGCATTTGTTCTTGAATCGAGGAGATAAAAATGACATTTTGCCAATAGAACAAGACAATTTACATTTAAATTAAGAAAATACAATTGTGTGGTCTTATTTCAAGTGCATTTTATGTAATTATCTTATTTTAAGAGTAAAAATATTAATTCTATTGGCAGATCATTTAATTTACCTACTCAAATTAAGGGTAAATACACTTAATTTAAGACGTTTTTACATATTTCTAGATCGTTTTTCCAGTGTGGCTATCTGGGTTATTGAACCTTACTGGTGTCAGAAGCAGCTAAAGGATACCAGTTGAGATTAAAGATCTTTTTTTTATATATACTGTATATATAACATTTGGTCGACATCTTGTAGAAACACCTTTCATTATTTCTTTGCTAAACAGCTCAACCTCATTCAGACTTGGTGAGGGACATCTATGAGCAGCAATTTCTTGCCATATGTTCTCTCCTGGATTTAGGTCTGGGCTTTGACTGGACCACTCTAACACATAATTATCCTTTCATCTTAACCCTTCTGCTGCAGCTCCAGCTCTGAGCTGAGGGTTGTTTTCCTGCTGGAGGGTGAACAGGGGGTTAAAAGGTATATTTTGTCACGTCTATAAAGACCAGAACACACCAAATACGATTTTGCGTCTGATCCAAAAGAAAGTTGTGTCGAATGAGGTTGTAGCGTTTGCTGCTTATTGAAAGTCAATGAGAAGGATCCCACTCAACATGATTTTACACAAAGGGGGCTTGCTTAGGTCTGACTGAGATAGACCCCAGGACTATGCAGCAATTCAGCAGCAATTTAATTGGTCTGACAGGAAGAGAGACGTGGTTACAAAGTAAAACACAACTGCTTTGGAGGAAAACAAAATTTGTTCATCGCAAAGGGAAACAGTCACTTTTTGGAGTTGCGCATCGCACATATAAAAAGTGGGACACACTCAAGCAAAAACAATAAAGGAAACATTAAAAAAGAATACTCTGGAGTTCAGGAGGACAGAACACAGATAAAGTAGTGAACTTTCTTTGAGCCTCACAAAAACAACAAGTGAAAAAACTCGCAGTTTATCAATCTCAAAAATAAAAAATAACTTCAGGAGAAAAAAATTGATTTAGTGAATTAGTGAACCTCTTTGAGCCTCACAAAAAAACTAAATAACGAGAGACAGCAGAGTATGAAAGCGGGGCATATCTCTCACCTATTTATAAAAAAAGGAAAACCTCAACAAACTTCCCAGATCTCTCTCAGTAATGCATAATAATCTGTTCAAGTCAATTATTGGGAAGTTGTGTAAAGCACAGACACAGAAGTCAAAAGAATCTGTGCAGATCTGCCCACCCTGCTTATAGTCGGAGTTTCTACGCAATCAGTGTGACATGGAAAAAAATGGGAAAATAAAGTTTTATGCAACCGGTGTGTTCAGGCCTTAAGACTGTTCTGTATTTAACTCCATCCATCTTTATTCCTTCTGGTCTTACATTTTTGATGCACCTATCTATATGTGTCAGATACTTATAAAACTTTAATATCAAGGATAATTTTTTTTAAACTATTCAAATAATGATTTTATTTGTGGAGTAAAGCTATCTCAATCAAAGGATTAAGTTTGCCCCACTTAATTTCTTTATGTTTAGCACTAACGACACCATAATTTGCGAAAAACTAGCAATCAGTCATTTTTCCCACCGTATCTGAACTGGCTTTCTTTTTTTGCAGAAAAGTTTTATCCATTGAGGCATTTTGGATGATTTTAGCATTTTGGATGATTTTTGAGCCGTCAGAACGCCTTGATACAACATTTCACCTGGATACAAATCAAGACTACAGATAAGCAACTCCTTTATCTTATTTATTTATTGACAGACTTGCTGCTGTGTTTTACATCATTGCCTGATTATATGACCAAATGAAGTTCAGCTTAAAGTCATGAGTCCTTTCTTTATACTTTAGTTCAGGATTTTCTGCAAGATAGCAACATTCATGGCTCAGTCAAGGCTTGGGTCAGGTAATCGTGCCCAGAGCATCATACTGCCACCGCCATGTGTAACTGTAAGTATACTCTCTCCTTTTGAAATGATATGTTAGATTTACAGGGTAAGAACACATATAATCTTTCAAAAAGTTCCACTTTTATCTCACCAAGATGATTTATAGACCAATGGGAATTGTCGTTTTTGGATTCCCTTACTGCCCTGCCTATTTAGTTGAATTATTTCATACTTATCCATGGCACAGTTTTCAGAATTTACTTTACCAGCATTTTAAACATTCCAACTCTATGCTTATTTTTATTTGCCTACTGTATGTAATCCCAGTAAAATAAGATTTTGATTCAAGGATAAGGAATATATTAGCAAATATTCACTGCAGCAAGACAACAACACACCACATTTTATCACAGCAGTGCTGCATCTTACACAACAGTCACAGTGCTCAGTTTGCCTCCTCACAGCTCAGAGTGATCCAGTTAAAAACCAGTAAGGAAAAACAATAATGTGAGACCAAAACTGAACAACTGAATGCATGTTTATATATAAAACAAACCTTTTCTTTAAAATAGAATAATTAGTCCCCTCCGTTCCTAAACACAGAGATTTTAGACTGGATTTGCAGTGTTAGATACTGTTGATCACTTTATTTTATTAGAGCGTCTGGAAAACTGGCTCAGCCTTTCTAGTACAACATTGGACTGATTTAAATCCTACCTGAAGGACAGGGACTTCTATGTGTCAGCAGGGAGCTATCAATCAGAGAACAGAAAATTCACATGCAGGGTTCCTCAAGGCTACATTCTGGGGCCCCTCCTTTTCAACATCTACAAGCTGCCCTTAGCTTAGATTATAGCAAACAACAAGATTGGTTACCATAACTATGCAGACGACACACAGCTTTACATCACAATGTCACCAGGTTACTATAAACCCATCACTGCATTGCCCAGATGCTCAATATTTGGACGCTCCATAATTTTCTCCAACTGAATAAAAACAAAAGCGAGGTAATAATCTTCAGACCAGAGGAGGAGAAATCCAGAGTTAGCTCACAGCCTCAGCTACAGCTAGAAACCAGTGATTATGGCCGAAATCTTGGTGTCATGATGAACTCAGACCTGAACCCTCAGAGGTACATAAAGTCAGATACGAAGCCAGCCTTTTATCACCTGGAGAACATTTCCAGGATTAAAAGACTAATGTAGGATCTAGAAAAACTCATTCATGTATTTATCTTTAGTAGAATTGATTGATGCAACAGCATGTTCATAGGTTTGCCTAAAACATCCATCAGACAGCTGCAGCTGATCCAGAATGCTGCTGCCCGTGTTCTCACTAGAACTAAGAAAGTAGAGCACATCAGCCTAGTTCTCAAGTCCGTCCACTGGCTTCCTGTAGCTCAGAGAATATACTTTAAAATCCTTATGCTAGTCTACAAATCATTTAATGAATCGACAAAAACATACATAACAAACGTGTTGTCAGTGTATCAACCTTCCACACCACTCAGGTCTTCTAGTTCAAGCCTAATCTGTTCACCCAGAACTAAAACCAAACATGGAGAAGCATCATTTAGCTCCAATCTTCGACTTATCTGGAACAAACTTCTAGAAGACTGTAAAAGTGTTGAAAGCCTGAGTTATTTTAATTAAAAGTTAAACATATATGTTTAGAGCTGCTTTTGACAGTTGAAGTTAAACTGTGAACCGAGGTTTTACTGGTTTAAGTTTGTGGTCCAGCTGTTTTATTTATTTTACTACTTCTTTAATCATGTTTTTATATTTATTTGCTTTTATTTCATCTTTTAGTTTTCTTCCATTTTATTGTTTAATTCACGTAAATCAATTTGAATTGTCCTTGTACTGAATTGTGCTATACAAATAAACTTGCATTGCTTTGCCTTAGACAAATTAAAATATTAAATATTTCTAGTTTAACATATCGATATGTTGTACTTGCTATTTAAGGAGTAAACATCTGAGTGAAATGACTCAGGAACATTGCTGCAGATGTTCAGTTTTCAATTGTAGCCAAGATAATAACGGATTATGTTCCTTTAATTGCTAACTCTCATGGAAAATATGCATTCTTTGCCTTTCACTGAGGCTGTGCTATTGTTTATTTTTATATACAGTTTTTATCCTTATGTGTAATAAATCACAAGGCCAATATTAATCCTGCAAAAATAACACATGTATGATCATAATAACTGATCCTAGCTTTTTTTGATGCTTGTTAATACTGTATAACAGGCCGCTGCTCTTATATCAACAGCAAGAAATACAATGTGTTTAAGAAAAGTTAGATCACATGAGCTCAATCAGCAGGTCTAACCTTTGATCCAGGAGGAGGGGGCAGCCCTAGGAAGGAATACACAGAGTTTTCCTCCTTGGCATCAAAGAACGTGTCGTAATCCTACAGGAAACAAAAGCATTGTTAAAACTGTCTTCTGTTTTATGTGTGATGATAAACCTGCTACCATAATTTATGAAGCAGATCATGGATTCAAACTGGATTCATTGCTACCAGTGGATTTCTGCTCACCCCACAGTAGCTTTCCTCATTAAAAATCTGGGGAGGGAGTGGGATGCCATTGGAGGGCTTCTTCTCTTCTGGAACATTTTCCCTCATCCACATGCGGTTCTGCTCATTGCAGGCAATGTCCAGCTCAGTGTAGTCCACTTTCAGAGCCTCCAGGAAGGCGACCACATCTTGCTGCTTCTTTTTGATCTGGAAGGCAGACAAATGGACAGCTGATAAGTACTACTACTAATAATAATAATTGAACAATTTAACTTTATTGATCTCACACTGCAAAGAAAGTTAAATCTCAATAAGTAATTTTAAGTAATAAATAATTTTTTCTTGAATTACAGAGGTAAGTGAGACACTTTGCCAATGGAACAAGACAATTTACATATAAAATAAGAAAAAAATCATTATATTGTCTTATTTCAAGTGCATATTATCTAATTATCTTATTTTGAGAGTATCCTATTTACTTATCTTATTTACCTCCTTGAATTAAGGGTAAATACACCTAATTTAAGACAATTTTACTCATTTTTAGATCGTTTTTTGCAGTGCACACTGGAGAAATTAACCTCTGCATGTAACCCATCCCCTTGGGGAGCAGTGGGCTGCCATTGTGCGGCACCTGGGGAGCAGTGTGGCGGTTAAGGGTCTTGCTCAGGGACCCAGAGTGCAGGCTGTAGGGATCGAATCATGTGCTTGCAACCTTCTCAGAGCACAAGCGCACTGCTCTGACCAGTAGGCCAACACTCCCAAACTAACTTTAAACACTTAAAAACCCTTTCTTTTCATATTCCATTCATTAGTTTTAAGATTTCTTTTGCTTTTTTTCTATATTTTAGTTTTCATAGCCCTGTACAGTATATTCTACTCTCTGGTTCCTTGGTTCAAAATAAGCCATTTTCTCAACTTCTTTAGTTCAGCTTCTGTAACTTGCCTTTCCTCGCAGCTGCATCCTTCTTCATACCAGCCACCTGCTCCTTGTTCAGTGATCA
>NW_015151922.1:64977-67608 GCF_000732505.1 Cyprinodon variegatus
TAGTATTAAGCTGCAATAAAAGTTATAATTTCTTAAAATCTTTGAATTTGCCCTTAATTTGAGCAGTTAAATACAATGACCTGCATAAGGAAGATGGACTTTGACTTTTAAAAAAGAGAATTAGACATTATGCACTTGGAATAAGATAATAGTGTTTTTTTTTCTTTCTTTCTTTGTTTTATAAATCATCTTATTCTAGATGCTAATTGTCTAATCTACCTGCTTAAATCAAGGCAACATAAACCTACTTCAAGAAAAAGGGACTTAAATAAAATTGTTATAATAATACAGGGGCCAGGACCACTTCTACAGTGGCCTGTTGGCCCACAGTCTAGAACCTTTTCAATATATGTTACAATGCATAAGTCTTTTTCACTTGAAATGAACTTTCAGGGGTACGGAAGAGGACTAGGGAAAAAAAAGTTAACTGATTTTTAAATATTATTTCAGTTCAATAAGGGAAAAAGTCAGAATTCTGACTTTAATCTCAGAAATCTGACTTTTTTCTCAGAATTCTGACTGAATTCTGACAGCTAACAAACATAATAGCATCAAGCCATAGCCATGTCTGTTTTAGAGACTAAACTATCTCTCTTGTTTTAATCACCTTCTGCTCTTCTATTAATGAAATAGCATTACCGGGGACCCCCCGGGCACGTAAAAAGTTGCCTAATTCCGTCATTTTCCACCAATGTGTCACTGGCCCTCCCAAACAACTCACATCTTTGTCAGTGAAGCTGAGTGCTCCCACATGGTGCCCATCTACATTAAGATGCAAAATTCTGAGATTAAAGTCGGAATTCTGAGAAAAAAAAGTCAGAATTTTGAGAAAAAAGTCAGATTTCTGAGATTAAAGTCAGAATTCTGATTTTTTTTTTCTCATATTATACTGAAATAAAATGTAAAAATTTGTAAACTTTTTTTGTTTTTTCAGTGGCCCTAATCCTCTTCCGTACAGGGGTCTGAATAAGAAACAATCCACACTCAGACTCTACCCCCCCTGTTCTGGAAAGCACCGCCTGTTAAATCACACCGTCTTTCAAGATATTTTCACATATGATCAGTCATCAGGACTAAATTTAACCACAATTTTTACTTACTGAAAGTCTGGATGTTTTAAGAAATGAAGTGTAATTCATTTATAAACCTAAACCAACAAAGACAGAGTTGGTTTCTGAGCAGCCCACCCCCTACAAAGCTCGACCTAAAGTTAAGATCAACCCCACTGAGAGAAAAACTTACCGCTGTAGATCCAGAGGAAGAGGCGAGGAATACTTTAATAACCATTTTTACTCCAAACTAAAAGAAAGATTAAAAAAACAATATAGTAATGGTGGCTGTGCAACAAGAAGGGCCTTAAAGGAGCAGCCTGCCTGCTCTATAATTAGAGAGCACCCCGGATAGAGAAATAACACTGAGATTACACACACACACACACACACACACACTGCTGGAAGTATTTTTATCTCCAGACTCCATTAGAGAAGGATTGGTTAGTTGTAGAGCAGCATGTTGATTGGCAGCTTCAGCTGCCTGTGGCTGCAGGGACAGAGACATGTTGGTCAATGCTGAGGAGGACAGAAATAGCAGCACTTAGGGGAAGGGGGCTCGTTTTTACCATTGCATTTTAAATTTTTACTTAAACGTGTTATCTATTTCAGATTTAAATGTATGAATCCAGCTGTTTTGTTTTGGGTCCCCTCCAATTAATATAGACGTGCTTGGCTCATAGGTTTTCAAATTAAAAAAGCAAACAAGAATGAAAAAAAGAGTGGGTAGATGTATCCAATTGTAGTCTCATCTTTATAAAAGTATTTTTTTATTTTGTTTTAAATTAATCTAATTTCATTGTTTAACGTTAAAGGGATTGAAGGACCTCAAGCTGTCCATGATTTTTTTCTCTTTATAAACAGTGTTTGGGATTTATAATTAGATCTACAGACTTATTCTTTTCTAATAATCCATTCTAGAAAGCAAAGTGGAAATGTTATTTAAAGCGTGAATATTGAAATAGGCGGATTCCACAAATTCTTGTGAGGATAGATTTACTCTTTCGTTTGTTTATTTATTGATTCTAAATGCAGGAAATTTTGGCCTCGATCATCACCAACCATAGCCTCTTTTAAAATTACAAAACAAGGTGGTCAAAGCTTGACATTGAAACTAATGGCATATTTTAGATGTTTCCCTCAAAAGTTGTGTCAAAAACAGTTACTGTTTCTTGGGAAGTATTTTAGATAGCTCTTGGCAGTGGCGCCTACAGAAATGTTTGAAAGGGGGGGCCAGATGGGGCCACTAAAAATCTTGGGGTGGCACACTGAAACTAAAAGCCATCATTTCAGGGTTTGAATCTACTCTTGTGGTAAACCTGCCTGTAAAGACTTAAGTAAAAAACTACTCATATCTTGGTTTATTGTGTGATTTTCAATATTACATTGCTGGCTGTGCATAATGGCACGAAATGCTAAACTGATGCTACTACAATTTACACTGGCGAGTGGGGGGGCAGTGGCCATCCCTGGCCGGCCCATGGTGGCGCCACTGGCTTTTGGTTGTTTTAACGAGACTAACCAGTGAACTTACAGCAGTTTCACTCTATCTATCTATCTATCTATCTATCTATCTATCTAT
>NW_015151922.1:68158-84617 GCF_000732505.1 Cyprinodon variegatus
ACCACTGATGCCTTGAACTTCCAGGTTTTGTCCAGCTCTTCTCTGAGACCCTGGTATTTTTTCTAGTTTTTCATTTCTGTTTTTTTCTGAAATGTATCTATATATATATATTTTTTTTCCTTTTTTTTAAACTTTCATTTAAAATGATCTTTGTTACCACTACAAGAACAATATATAACAGATATAACACAATGGTTAGCCTATATCAGTTTTGTATGTAAAATACATTTATTTCTGTGTTAGTTTCTTCTTTTTTTCTTTCCAGATTTAGATTTGGTTTAATAATAAATAGAAACAATTATTTCAACAGTTTGTTATAATGAATGGCTTCCCTTTTTGCTTTTCTGATGATTATTGGTAACTCAAACATAATGAACTGGTGGTTATTTAATAGTTCAGAGCTATATCATCAGCTATGCAGACAATTTGTCTTTCTGCGGATGAACTTTGCTCCCTATGGCATTTTATTTGACATATTATCAAAATTATGTTTAACGTTAAACAGTTGGCAAATACATCAAGCAGTTTCATAAATGTAACTTCTTAAAACCTTAGTACAACAATAACCCACACTTTTCTATTTACAAATAGTTTGAGCTGGCTATGTGTTTTGGTTTTCATAAAATCGAATTAATGTTTCAAAGATAAACTATTTTATACAATCTTTTTTTCCGAATGGATAATGTACTAGATCACATTGGATTATTCTAAATAATTCAGATTTTCAATCATTGATTCTTGTTTTGACAGAAAAAAGGAAATCTGCTTGTTTATTTTTATTTTTTTTCTAAACTATAATGCCAAATCTTTCTCATAGTAGTCCTCAGTATCCATCTGGTCGTGAACGGAGAACTGACAGGTCCCCGATCAGCTGCACGCAAAAAACAGTCTGCCAATCAAGTAACAGATGGTTTTTGTTTATTTTTTCTTTTGATGTAATCCACTCTGCCACAGCTAAAGGGATTCACTGTTCCATTTAGAGAAGAAGTTCCAAGGTGTCAGGAAGGTGAAGCGTGAAACCCTGAAGCTGCCTCCAGTTAGGCCCCCAGAGGGTTCAAAGAAGCCATCCAACCACATGAGCTGCATCTGGGTGCTGAAAAGATCTGCAGGAGCAGCTGAGTGAAGCCAAAGCTGAAAACCAGCTGCTGTAAAAACCCAGCGTTGCCACACGGTGGCGCACAAACACCTCCAAGACTCAGAGGCAAGCATTTCCCAGGTTAGATATGTTAAACCCAGCTCTTCAGGTGCTGCAGTATCACCTCCATCTGTAGTGAGCAAATGAACATGCATGTACACTGTTCTCCAAAAAAGAATAAAAAAAAAATACCTTCACTTCAGCAGAATCATGAATGTCACCATGAAAATTTTCTCTTGTTTACAGATTTTAGCAAGCACAGAAATGAAAACAAACACCTTCAGACTTTGCTCTGTGAAACCCTCAAGTGTCAACCTGGCCAGGCAGCTTCAGGCCTCAGGGAGAAAGCTCCTCAGCAATAAGGAGGCCCTGCAGCATCTGCAGCAAAACCAGCATGCAGAATTATTCTCATATAAGTTGTAAAGATGAAAACATTTACTTGGTACAGCATTGCATTTCTTTTCATTACTTCAGAGCATGGGGCAAATAATTCAATCATCAAATAGAAGCAGAACAGAGAAAGGTCAGAGGCCAAAAACTCATCCAGTCGTCTGCAACAGCACATCCTTCTGCTAAACAATCAACTCCAGGTGAGCACCATAAAACGGATCCCTATCAGAGTTCTCCATCTATACCAAATGTGGAGCAATCAATGAACAGTGGTCAGTAAAACAGGTATTTATGCTTTTGGCATTAGGGGAAGGCACAAGGCGCTGTTGGAAAATTAAATCAGCATTTCTATAAAGCTTATCAGCATAAGGAGGGAGGAAGGTTTGTAGGATTGCTGGGTGGACTTTGGACTTGATAAAACCCAGTGGGCCTGCACCAGCAGATGACACAGCTCTGCAAGATGGCTGTGAAAACGTCATGCTGGACCTCAAGGAAGTTTTAAATTAGGTCAGTTTATGATGTTTCTCAACTTGCATCTGGCATAGGAGAGGCGTTACTGCAAGGGATTCAGAAGGTGAAGCTGGTTTGCAGGCTGGTGGTTCTTCAAACTGTGACACCAGCTGCAGGCCAGGCCTTGTGGATTCCCAGATCAACTGAGCACCCTATTTTCTATTACCTTTAGTTTCTTACCCTCCTCATGGAGGGAATGAGCCACTGTCTAACAAAAACTGACTGGGATAAAGTTAAACATACCCCCTCCCCACCCGTGTGTTCATGTTTTACTTTTTTTGAATCACTCTCTAGTCTCAATGAGTACACAATACATATATAGATATATATATATTATACATGCATGTATAATTCTTTTTTTGTGGAATAGCTCAAAGAAAAACAAGTGCAGAAACATAACATTTATTACCACAGGACTGTTAAAGAACCCAGCATCAACGGTAATGTGCAAAAACAATAACCTTTAGCCACGGAGTCATGCATCTCAGCTTTTTGACTCACAATTCTAGGTAAAGAGAAAAAGACGATGCAGACGGATGAATTGATCCACACACGAGGAGATGCTCAAACACCAGCACAACTCTGTGAGTTTTATTATTGTACCTTAATAGGGAATATTGAACGTATTTTGATCAATGCTGAATGTTATTTAAGCAAATGGAAACCGTAGGTACCAATCTTTCTTATGTATGGTATTCTTGTGTTTCTTTGGCATCTCAGCGTTTTGACAATCAAGCGCAGGAGTCATTGCTTATTGAAAAACCAGAAACAAACATTTCTGAAAACTACAGATTAAATGACAGCCCAGAGGACGGCTCATGAAGAGGTAAACATGCTGCAGGTTTGAAACCATGTTGAGAGAAAAAAAAAAAAAAGAAACATTATCAGTGTCTGTAAACTGTGTTTATTCTCATATTGCGTTTCTTAATGAAAATGAAAAAACATGTTTGGAAGAAAGTCC
Source organism: Cyprinodon variegatus (assembly GCF_000732505.1). NCBI lineage: Eukaryota > Metazoa > Chordata > Actinopteri > Cyprinodontiformes > Cyprinodontidae > Cyprinodon > Cyprinodon variegatus. The sequence continues at coordinate 71,155 of NW_015151922.1, forward strand.
TGGAGAGGCCAAGGACGCCGGGGTAAGAGGAGCTGAGTCACAAAAACCAAGGCTTTGTGGATAAACCTGTAAATAAGTTGTAATGAATTCAATTTTAAAATTAATGTTTTGCTTTATTTTGACTAAAAATTTAGCACAGATATACCTGACTGGTCTTATGAGAAAAAGGTGGAAATAATAATAAAAAAAAAAACTATTTGCTTTTCATCTTTTATTAAAAAGAAAATTTCACAGTTTAAAACACATTTCTGTCAAAATAAGAAATCAAAGATGCAACAAAAACAGAAAGAAACAAAGTATAACAATAAATTAATACTGCAGTCTCAGAAGAGCCTTTTTTCTTGTCTCAATCACCAAACGGAGCGTTTCTCTAGCTGATGGTACTCAGACCCAACGTTATTACTTTATTGCAAACCACCAGCCAGCAAGTGATTCCCACTCCACCTGGAAGAAAACAAAAACAGCTCTGTGAGGATCAGCAAAGTTATCAGAACTTGACATGCTCCAACTGAGCAGCTTATTGGTCCAAAATATGAAGAATGTGTCAATATGTCCATCCAAACATTTCTTAAATGGGTTATATATGGTTAAACATTGAGTGGAATCCAATGTTGGGCTGTCATCATTTATCGTATCAACAGCTGCAGATGTTGATAGAAGTGTTCTTGTTAGTTAGGGTTAGGGTTAGAAGTTAGTTCCTGGTTGAGTAGACCATGTTGTCTGCTAAAATCTGCTCTATTTTGACTGATGTTAAACCGTTCATCTCTGCACAGTGCACGGTTATAGCATTCTTCAAGTCGACATATTTTCATTTTTAAAACTGAACAGAGTACATTTAGACTGATGCAGTGGCTTTTATTTTTCAGCTGTCCGATACGCTCTCCATTCACCGATACATTAGTGCATTTAGCAGCCATGCCTTGAGATTGAATGAGGTGAATTCATGTGCGCTCTCTCAATTTTGCGATCCACTGTTACACTACGTTCAGACCGCTCACGTTAGAGGCAGCGGAAGCAGCTAGTTTACATGCAAAGTCAATGGCTTGCGCGCATCAAGGCGCAGCAAATTTCCTGCAGCGCGCTCTGAATAGCAGGAGCACAAACAATCTCAGCAGCTGAAGCAGTGCCTGGTGAGCTTATGAACATCTGACATGCGCGACGCCCTGCAAAAGCAGCAGATGCTGAAGTTGGAAAAATTGAACTTTAGCGGCTCGACGCGCCACATCAACCAATCAGAGAAGCTGATCCTGGAGCTGGCAGGGAGACATCCACAACTTTCTTTCCTCCGTCATCGTAGGTCACTCTAAATGCAAAGCGCTCCCATACAGCAGACCTATAAAGTGCTGCTGGCGCGTCTTCCAACTCCTGTTCTTTCCCACTCGCCATACCCACACAATTCTCCACAACAACTGATTTTTTTTTTCTGCTACATCCGGCTACACTGCTTCGCTTCTTCTTATTCTTGTTTTCTACTGGTGGTTGGCTTTGGTCGCAGTACAGCCACCTTCTGCTCTGGAGTGTACACGCTTCGTCTATGAGAAAAAGGAGCAGCGCATGAACCGAACGCAACACACGCGAACCGAACCGAGACAGTCGAACCGAACGGTTCGGACGGTTTTCATAAACCGTTCCATCACTACTTTTTACCCACTTATAACAGCAAATATAACAAAGCCACTCTCTGCCATTACTGGGCTCGCTTCAGGGGCGTCAAAGCTGCTCTGTCCTTAATATGAAAAATTAAAATGAAGCAGCAAAAGCTTTTTTGCAGCTTCCAGCGCTTGCCGTCTGAACGGAGCATTATTGTTTTGTTTGATTTATTAAAAGGTCCAACTTGTTAGCCGTTGTTTAGAAAACACTAACATTGATTTATAACAATAATGGTATCTTCTGTAGTCTCATACATTGATGGCTAACTCTAGATTATCCTAAAACAAATCAAGTAATAAGAATTGATTAAATTTAAATATTTAGATGTAGAGCAGCATTAAACCAACAAATCACCTATATATGCACATCATTAATATATGAGGATTGTGTCATATAGTATAAAAAAAGAAAAGCACACCACCTACCTGCCACTCCTGTTGGAAAAGCCACCAGTCGCTCCACAGGGGCGATCCATTTACTGGGAACAACGGTCACTGGATCAGAGTAGTACTTCCAGATCAGTGACACCATCAGAGCAGCCTGTACACAGAAGTAACGCACAGTAAAAATTAAAATCAGTTCCTTCTTCGCAGAGATTTACAGCTTATATTAGGGAATTTTTTGTCTTTCTTATCTAATAAAGTCACCAACTCGAGCTTTACAGTCGTAATATAACTTAATATTGTATCTTTATTTGTAGTGTCCACCTACCTGGAGAATGTAAAAGACAATGTTCACAACCCATTTCATTTTGGCTTGTTGAGCCGTTCGCGACTGTACTGCAAACGTAAAAAAAAAAAAAAAAATCAAAAAAACATTCATTAAACCTGAGTAATAAAAACATTATGATTTAATCTAAGGCTGAAACAATATCTATTAATCAAGATTAATTAATTATTAAATAGTCAACTAATTTTGTAATCGATTAATTGTTAACTGAAGTATAGAGACTCTAAGACATGCCTTCAACTGACAGAGCAACACATTTAGCGCAGTAACTATACCAACGTTGTAAAAAAATATATATAATAAAACATTTACCATTTAAGATAGAAAAAAACCTTTTCATCTGTCAATATGCTCTATCCAGAACTCCTCAAGTGGAAAAGTTTTTGTTTCACCTAGTTTAATTTCATAAAAATTCTTCTTTAAAGAACCTTTGGCAATCTGATTATTAATCGAAAAAATATTCAACTGATTAATAGATTAGCAAAATCATCATTAGTTGCAGCCTTAATTTAATCCAATCCTCTGTAGAATTCATGTAACGTAGGTAAACAACTACAGGACAACAGGCACCTGTTGCTCCCAGCAACCACTTCATCAAACCTCCAGCCACTTCCTGCAGTTGCTGAACCCGCCTGTTGCTGCAGATCTGAACAGCTGTGAAGGACTAAACACGCCCCCCTTTGTGTCACAGCAGTGCCGTTTAAATAAACTTGCTCCCCATGTTTTAAAATGGGGGAAAAAAGACTGTAAAGGTTTAATTGTACAGATGCAAAATGATTAGTGAGCCCTGAAGGGTTTTATATGTTGTCAACAAAGAGTTATTCTTTTTTAGATATAGCAACAAAATTTTACATGTTACCGTTGGAAAAAATTAGTTTTTTTTTTTAAATAAAACTAATAAATATCCCAATAAGTGTGCCATTTACTGTATATTAAGCTCACCGACCCAATCAAAATTTAAAAGACGGGAAGTTTTATCTCTTCTTCTTTGCTAAACAACATAAACTCAGTTTTTTCGAGTGTAGACAAAAAGAAAATAAGAAAATATGTTTTCAACAGATCGTTCCAACCTAAACTACACTGATACTAATAACATACAGTAGGTGAGATGTTCCTCTTGCATTATTGAGAGGTGTCATTTCAACTTACCATGTGTTTTAAGCTTATCTGTAGTCTTGTTAATTTTGCGCTCAAGCCTGGCATATCTTGCAAACTCATCCATCATACTGATGGACGATTGCTCCTTCTTCATCTGCTGGATTTCAGTCCTCATCTCACTCTCCTGCTCAGCATCTTTCTGCACCATCTTGGACAGCTATAAGGGAAACATAAACAGGATTGCTGAGCAAACAAAGCATCTGAATGTTACTGTAGGGGGAATCATTTCAGAACAGAGAAATGATTCTGAAACTTATTGTAACCAAAACCACTTTAGTACATGCAAAACTTGTTCAAGTACTGAAACTTTGACTTTTATGACGTCACTAAAGGTTTGAATACAGGGTGAGAAAGTGAGAGGTAAATCATTAACTCTAACCTCAAAATCCAATATGGCTGCAGTTATAAACATTTCAAAGCAAATGACTTTATCTCACAGAACAATAAAGCTACTCTCACATGGTATCATCAAAACCTGTGAAAAAATGTATGCAAAAAGAGAAAGATTGAACAAATTCATTTGTTTTAAAATATTGGATAATGCCAGGAAATGTTTTAACTAAGATTTGATGAATGATCCTCTTTTTTTTTCTACGCTCAGAGTAAATGTCAGCTGATTTCCTTTACACAGTTTTATTTTATATTATATTCAGACCCTTGTTACCTTAAACATTTTTATTCCTATTAAAACCGGCAGGCAGTCATTTCTCTGCCTTGAACCCAAGGATGTTCAATTTGCATTTTTTTTAAGTAAAACATTAAAGAAGAATTCTAAAAATATACATTTCCTTAATGTGCCTTTTATTTTTGGAGCCTGAAGTTTTTATTGAAAAAAACGTCTTTAAAAACAGACAAGTCACTTAATCTAAAAAAGAAAAGTAAAAAAAAAAAAAAGAGTAAAAAGAAAGAATAAAAAACATATTCAGGTTAATCAAACAGTTTCTTTAAAGAAACAATTTAGCAATCAATCCTAGCAGTGCTATAAACAGAAAAAAATTATATAACCATAGATGTCCTGGGTAAGTCTATGTTATTAATATTTTTGAAACTGTGACCTGCCAAAATAAATAAAGAGCTGTTAAAGGGGATGACCAAAGCAGCCACAGACTTGGTGTTGACTAGAGTTGAAAAGCTTTGATTACTAGCTCAGACTAGCTGTTCAGCCGGATGTGCTTCTTTAAGTTTTGACTTTGTAAAACAGGTGGAAGGCCTACCGCAAAAAATGTGCTGATACAAGATTTTCTCTGAGTAGAAGCTGCAGTGGGGAGCTCATGTACCCACAGAGGTATCTAGTCAGAAAACTGTGGATTTCTGGGTTTTTAAAGTCTAGATTCTACCGTCTTCATTCAGGGTTTCAGAAAATTAACTTGGATAACTTAAAAACATATTTTTCGTGCGTCGCTATGTCAAATTGCATCTTCATAAACAAATTAAAAACAGAAAAACAATAGAAATTCACAAAAAGCTATAAGAAAATGTTCAATGTTCTCCCGTTACTTAATTTCTAAGAATTAATATAAAGCAAAGAATAAACTAACTTTATGTTAGATTATGTACACATAGTAATGGATTTAGCTTTCAGAATATCTTTACCAAGACTGTCCCATAAACTGACTCCATATACAGAAAGACAACACCGCAATCTTTTAGTTCTAACCTTGGTTTTACAAAAACCAAAGTAATTAAATTATAATAACTTTGCCTTTTTTTAAAATCTCTTTTGAAAATTACAGAAATTTCAAGAAACTAATCAAATAAAAAGTCAAATGTTTTCTAATTCAGTTCACTACAATTATTTTTATTGCCCTTTTTTTGCAATATAAAGACAGGCACTCTATGTTTTCCCCCATATTACTATGCAAAAGGTCAGATATGGAACAACCAAAGAATTATATAATAGATTTTGTTCCTTTCTGTTCAATGATTATTTTACTTAATATTACGGCAGTTACCGGTATTTTATCCATTTATACTTCAAACTATTAATATACAACTTCCAGGAAATATTTTCAACAAAGAACTTAACTTCACGAAGTAGGTCAATCCTGGTTCCAGTATTTATACCATTATTACCAAATAACATTAATTATGATTTATCAAGATTAAGACATAAATTATTTACATTAAACCACAGCTTCATCTTTGTTTTAGTTCTATTTGAAAAACTTTTTAACATGATATATACCGTCTCCAGCATAAGAAAGTTGTATCATATGCATATAAGAAACATTTTAAAAGTTTTGAAACATAATCAATATCATTAATATGTTAATTTATCAATTTAGACCCACAGCTGATCCCTGAGGTACTCCACATGTTATATTATTAACATTATTCTCTTATTTAAAGAACCCGAGATCCAGCTCAGCGCTACCCCTATAAAAACATATTTACCCAGTTTTTGATGCATGCATTACAATGCATTTACTATAACCCATTTCACGATTTTAAATAAATGTATCGTATATGACCAGCTAGCTAACCCAGATGCTTAAGCAAAACAGTTAGCTTACTAAATCTTTGTACTGGGTAAAGCCTACGTTTATCACGTGTGTCCTGTAACCTGATCTGGCTGAGGGTAAAAGATAAAAAAAAAATGGGGGAAAAAAACGCGCGCCAGCTGTTGTTGGGTTTTTGTTTAGCATGAGAGGCTAACAGTGCTAGCTTTTGGAAAAGGCTAAGCTAGGCCATGCTAACAGTGGTTAGCTTAGCACTTGGCTTGAGAGCCATTACAAGATTAAATAAACAATTCCGGAGCTTCATTTACGTTTTAGATAGTTCGCATGTGCAATACAGAACCTCTTACTTACAAAGGTGGAAATGGTAGGCAGGAGTATTTTCATTAGATTGCAAAGAAACACGGAGCCCAGTACCAGGAACCAGGCACAGCCCGCCGCCATCTTTTTTTCCCCAGTGTTACTCCCACAACCAAACAGCACAGTTACAGGTGGAGATGCTGCTCCTTATATAAAAAGGAGGTTTTACAAAATAAGAACCAAAAAAAAAGTGCAAATTACTAAAATAACGCCACATATTTTCAGCAGGAAGTAGTTTATTTGCACGTGCATGTTTTGATGCAGGGTTATTCAGAATATGATTCAATGACGGGCCTTTATGTTATCTAATCTTTTTTTTTTTTTTTTATATACAGTACACACCCTTTGTGCGGTTCCCCTGGTTAAACAGTGATAGTTGATTGGCACGCCATCCTGCCCACACAGGTAAAGATGTTGTGTTTCAAAAATATGCTGCCTTAAACTTAAAGCCAATCAGTGGGAACACTGGGCGGAGATTCGCCCTTCCTGCCGGGTTGGTAGGACGAGGGATAAAATACAGAAGGAGCGAGGGAACCAATCCGGTTCGAGCCTGTTCTGGTACCGGTTGGACCTTAAATTACCGCTAACACACTTTCCTGGAGGTTTAGGTCCGAGCTGGTCGTCTGACCCACATAATCCAGATTAAAATATTCTTGCTACTGTCTCTGAAAAAAAAAAAAACGATGGGAAGAAAAAAGGTAAGCTTAAATAATAATTATACTTTATTTAACCGTAAACATTTTAAATATAATGTTAATTGTGTGGTAGTTTTGGTTGCAGTCCACGTTAGATGTGCTCAGTCTGGGTTGTCGTGTTCACACGTGGAAGTGGCGCCTTTCCCCCCCCCCTGTTTTTCTACAGCTAATAAGTTTTATATATAAATATCCTTACAGCAATGCAAGCATTAACAGGTTTCTAAACTGTTTTGCAAACTCAAACAATGTTTGCGTTAAACAAAGGCGCTGGAAGCCTACATGTTCAGGGCTTCCAGGAATTCCTGGGTCGTGTAACCGTCGGCATTTTTAGCTTCGTCTTCATCTTGTTCGCGTTAAATAATCCCAACAATGGCCGCTCTTTTTCTTTTTTAACAAGTCTGCATTGTTGGGATTTTAACCTTTGACGGAGCTCGCTGGTAAAATGGTGCTTGTCGCTCCTGAGACGCTCAGCTTTAGGATCATCATGGCAGCCAATGTGGCCCAAAAAACAACAGCGACACATCTGGCCGACTCAAGAGGAAACAATACAGTGGCGAAAATGGTTTTTAATCTACCTAAAATAAATCTTTAGGTCGGCAGGGTTCGCTTAATGTTGCACCCAAACCGTCTTTTTTCACATATCCTACAGATTGCATAAGTTCTTGATCATAGGGAGGGAGGGAAGCAGAGGTGCCCATCCCCCTTTCCATCACACACCCACTTTGGCTCACTCATGAATGGTTGTTGTTCGATGCTTGTTAATTTTTCTTCCCCCTCTCTCTCTGACTTTCACAGGCAACATCTGATGCAGATGCAGCTGCAGAGGTGAGTGTGTTTTAAAAAGCAACAGCAAACCGTGCTGCAGAAGTGCTGGCAAGGGAATTTCTATTGTTTTTCTTACTTTTTGGAATTCTATTAAAAGGGTTCAAATCATGCATTTACATGTACGTGGTGGTAAGGATTTCTTTTGCTGTTATTCGGATGTTTTTATGAATTGGACTGCAAAGGGTGAAATGACTGTCCTTGCAGGCCAGTAAAAAATGCACAAAAAGAACAGCCTGAGGGGCAAAGCATTTAAAAGCTCCCCTACTGACTGATTTATTGAGTTTAAAGGATGAAAAAAAAAAATTCATGTTTTACCATGCCACTGAAAATTGTCTGCATGATTGTGTATACGGTAAATCTTTAACCTCTACTGCAAGTGTAAGTCATGGTTAATACCTAATGTTTCATTTGTGGGTATGATGCATGTTTGCTGGCTTCTAAAATACCTTCTGANCCCCCCGACTCATCAGTGATTTAATTAACTCAGAATCTCTGTTTTCTTTTAGCCAAGACGGAAGTCTCAAAGGTTGTCAGAGGTGAGATTCACAAACTGGTTGGGGAATGAAATTCACTCTGTATGCTGTACAGTGCATTTTTGTCTCATGTTAAATTTCCTGTTTGTTGCAGAAAGAGACGCAGGAAAAGCCAAAACCAGAGAAGACTAAGGTAAGACGCACAACTTCCCAATGCTGGTCATGATTAAAATGCCACAGAGACCCTCCAAAACACACACTGCTCTCTCAATTGTGTACTTTCATTAACAATAGTTTTTACTTCCATAAGGCTTGCACTTGTTTATGTGGATTTAACACAATATGTTAAAACTAACTAGCAAAGTAGTGGAAAATGTTTTTAATGAAGCAAATCTAAAGACTTTAACAGATTAATTTGTTATTTTGTGTACACAAGTGTATACACAAAGAAATTTCATTAACGGCTCTACACGGGTTTCTTTTCTTTCTTTTTTTAGTGCGGCCTTGAAAACAGTAAAAAAAATAATACATAAAAACAGTAATATAAACATGAGTGTAATTTTCAGTTATTTGTTTTCTTTATATATAAAATACAATAAAACCAATTTTACACAACATTCAGCAGTCTAATGGAAGAAACTTATGGAATCTGCTGGACCTGCATCTGATGCTTCGGAGTCTCTAGATAGCGTGGTGTTCAGTTGTATTTACACAATTTTAAAGAGTCCCCTTTGAACAAAGTCTAGTAAAAGTAATTTCAATCAGACATCATATATTTAATGTAAACATAGAGCACTTTTTAGTGGTTGTAAGAATACATTAGCTTCAAACCTGTTGAATTATGTTGCTCGACTGCCTTCAGAGAGAGCATCGGAAGTGGATGATCTGTGTTGCTAGTATGCATCCAGAATATGGAAGAAATTGCTCTTATTAGATTAAAACACAATTAAAACATTCATGTCTGTGTCCAAAGGGCTTTTTGTGCAAGGGGACCTGTATACCTCAACATTAATTCAGCTAGTGAATGTGGTGGCGGCGGCATCATGCTGCTTTCAGCTGGAATGGAGAAGTCAGCTCAGGCTTAAAGGTTTTTCAGGAATTTTTAGGATGAAATTTTTTTATAGTAATCCCAAATTTACACTTGTTAAACTGCAAACTGTGCCAGAAATATACTGCCGTTATAATCACAGAGCATTTTCGCTGCCTACGCATGCGCACAATTCTGCTCTGTCCTGTTTTTTGCCTAACGATCAGTGTCGTTAAGTCTGTTGTTGTTGTTTTTTTGGTAAACTTTATGTGAATTCATGCATTATCAAATTTAATATTAGGAATATCAAACATTAGTTCTATTTATAGTTATTTTGGGAATTTGTACATAACAATTGAGTATTAAATAAACCAAAATCAGCTACAAAATAGCTTCTCTAAACTCACTCTAAGTATGGGAACAATGCAACTTTCAGGATGTCAAACAACAAAATGTACGTTAACCAGTTTTAAAAATCGTGCAATTAAGTCATGTTAGTCTGACTTCTGTTTAATGACAGGCTTTTATTGTAGGATTCGCGCACCGCAGTGGAGCGATGTGGATATGGTATAAATTCAGGTTAATATTATTCTTTGACCTGTTAGTCTGCCTTTAAAATATCCACCTTCGCTCCATTTATTATCCTAAATCAGATGCACTTGTTTGAGGTCATTAGCGGCATAAAGAAGAAAATCATATCTTTCTGGATTTTTTTTTTTCTTTTTCTTCTCATAGTAGACATGCACCCATCATGACCATTTCAGACCACTCTATGATTTTCAAGTGGGAGAATTTGCAAAGTAGCTGGATGTTCAAATACTTATTTTCCTCACTGTATATATAATAGATATGGAGCCCCTAAAGGGACATGGAGGGAAAAAATAAACTTTTGAGAGATCTCGCAAAAGTTATTTTTTCCCCTCCATGTCCCTTTAGGGGCTCCGTAGATAGAGATGTAGAAAGAATTCCACCACTGTCAAAGTAGAAGCTTTCTGCACTGAACTCTCCACAGCGTCCTACGTATATAATGTAGAAAAGTTAGGCCAGGATGTGGATAATAAAATTTTGTTTTTACAATTTAAAAATATCAAATTCCCTTGTTCCTGTAACACAACAATGTTAGGCCCTAAATGCATCGCTCACTTCTAGTGGGTCTTATCAAAGCTCTTTAGTGTGTCTACAACTTGCTGGAAGTTGTTCAATATGTTGGTCCCTTTTGATTGTCCCAGTGGAAGTAGCGGTCCCAGTAACCCAATGGCAACCTTCACTAAAGCTGTTTGATTGAAGAATGTCTAATTTATAATGTTTCAATATCATAATGATTTGCATTGATGATCATTGCAGGCCCCTCCGAAGACCAAAAAAGTGAAGGAGGAAACAAAGGCCAAGGCAGAGGAGAAGAAAGAAGAAGCCCAGGCAGAGAAAGAAACTCCTGCAGAAAATGGAGAGGCCAAAGCTGAGGAGGTATGTTACCACTGGGACCTAAAAGGTTCACTCTGCTCCTTTTTTCCTGATGTATAAGGAACAAACTCCTTAACATGTTAATGAATCTACAGGCTCCTGCAGCAGAGGATCAGACGGATGAAGACAAGCCTGAAGAGGAGGAGAAAGCATCGGAGTAGAGGAGTCGGTTCCATGTTCAGTTTCCTGTCTGTTATGTTGTAAAATGCAGAGAATATTTTTTATCACTATTTTCTTAAGACTGCATTGTTTTTAAGGATGCGGTTGCATTTTTAAAATACTTTCCAGAGCTTTTGTGAAGGGATCGGTTTTTTGTCGTCGTGGATTTGGTTTTTAAGGCATCATGCATGTTTCGGGAGCACAAGAGTTTGTTTAAAGGGGACCCTATCATTGTTGCTCTTCTGGATTCTAAATAATGCTGCAGGTGGGAAAATGACCTGGAAGTTAAATCATTACTTCATCTGAACTTTGGTGCTCAGCTTTCACTTCTGTGTGTATGTTTTCGTTCATGAAAAGCATGTTTGTTTGTTTTTTCCCTCTGGTACTTTTGAAAAGCAGTAGTGCAGAATGTTGATACATATTTGGTAGTTTATCCTGTTGGGATGTGGGGATTTTCTCTTTCAGATACCTTTATGGTTAAACATGGTATAAAATGCCTATTAAAAGTTTTTTTTTCTGTAAAGAATCTATCTCTAATCATTTTGTGTGGTATGAAATTTGATCAACAAGAAAATTTCAGTCAACACTAATCAAACTTTCTCTAGCTAGCATCTAAAACATTTCTTGTTTTTGCACTTGAAAATGGTTAATTTACCTTTTTTGTCTTGTGTACCCCTTTGGGAGTTTTCTTGCCACGACTTTCCCTCTCAGTCAAAATTACTGATTGTCCAAAAGTGGAACTTATAACTGATAAAAACGAGAACTATATTACCAAATCTTTTATTCTAAGCATTGATTCTTAGGAATTTTTTTCCTTCTCTCGAATAAAAAAAAAAATTAGCTTGGAAGTTGGTAAGGAATAAAATAAAATACATAAAATCCTATTATAAACCTGTATTAAAATATATATGGTGCTCCTCTCCTTGAAAGAAGGAACCTGTGGCTATCAGATTTACTGAACAAATAATTGACAGATTAATCGATTAGTAAAATAATTGGTTCTAGCTCTGGTCTTGACATAAAGTATGGATGTTCCTCCATCGCAACAGAAAGATGAAGATGGGATTATCTACAGTTTTTTTTTTTGTTTTGGTTTTAACTCTTGACAACCAAGAAATCATTTCCCAAAACAGAAAAAACAAGGCTGACAAGTTGGCATTTCTACTAAAAAATACCATCACAAGATGGCATCTCCCATTGTGTGCACCAGCCTTCTGAACCACTACATCTAAGCTTTTTTTTTTTATATATCATGTGATTAGACTTTCACAGAATATGTATTGATGAAAGCGATACTATATGTTGGCTAATAAAAATGGCAGATTTGTTACACTGTCCCTTTAAAAATATTTTATTGGGATGCTTTTATTTACTAAAAAAAACTTACTGCAAATCTGAAGTGGAAGGACAATGAGATCTGAAAAAGCAAGCACACTGTACACGTCCATATTTTCACTCTTCAGAAATCTAAACTGCTGAAAAGAAGGAATATATTACAGCTATCTGTGATGTTAGAAACGTACAGAGCAAGAAATAACCAGTTAAAATTTGTAAAGCAATTCTCATTGAAATGGTGGTTGATGCCAAAAGATGACATCACCTCTTATTCACCTTTGTGTTTTAATAGAAAAGAGAATAGCATAAAGGCTATAGTCTATTCATTCCCTTTTAATGCTAGTTTTAAAGTAGTTTTGTTTACAATTAAGCACTGGTTATTAAGTAAACTGGACTAATAGTTGATTGAGCTGGATGAAAACTGAAAATTAAAATAATCCTATGGGATGGAATTAGAATTACACTGACCTGAAATGAACTACACTGATCTAACTCTTAATTTACTTGATTTTTTTTTTTTTTTTTTAAATGCAAGATGCGCTTGCATTGGCTTTTGGGCATTTAGTACCTAAACCCAGCTAAAACTGGGGAAACAATTCTACTTTTGGACAGTTTGCAGGAAAAATCAGTTAATTTTATCTATATAGCACAATTCACAGCAAATTACCCTTCATATGAATCCAGTGTTATGCAAAAACAACTAAAAGAAGAGATCAGTTTCAACAATCCACTGTTTTTAGCTTATCCAAGGTTGGAGGAGTTTTGCTGCATACATGTAGGATCTTGCTCAAACAGGTCCAATTTCATCTAATTAATTTGAGTTCAATAACAAAACAAGTTTCAGAGGAGGATATCTGTAAAAATTAGAGGATTCTTTAATGAACACTCAGTTTTATTTTACTTTGTTTCAGTAATTTTATATAAAAAAACTGGTTAGGGAAAATGATTAGTTTGGCCAATTAAGCTTATTGTGATACCAGCAGAGGTGTTAAGTAAGAAAGTACAAATACTTTGTTACCTTAAGTAGAATTTTTGGCTATCTGTGCTTTACTTGAGTAATTATTTTTTAGATTAACTCTTTATTTCTAATCTTTACTTTTTTTTTTTTTTTTTTTTTATATACAGTACACACCCT
>NW_015151922.1:85708-92125 GCF_000732505.1 Cyprinodon variegatus
CAACATACTGCCTGCAGGGTCAAGGGGCCCTCAAGGACAACATGGGGGCCCCTCAGAGTCTTCTGAAAATAGAACAACTCACCAGTTGGCTGTTTGAAATTTAATTTTATTTCCTGAAATGTATGAGCTTGTAATTCACCAAAAACATTTATAAAAATATTACATTTGGGTCTGTGATTGAAAAAAAAAATAGCTTTCAACAATTATTTATTAATTAAATTTGAAATAAAATAAATAACGTTACAATTATTTAAATCGAGTCTTGCAGGTTAACTTTAACCAGTAAACGTAGAAAGTTGACAGATTTAGATCAAATGAGATGGCATCCATTACCGATGACGTCACATACAGAACTAACGACCTTGCAACTAGACCGGCGGAGGGCGCAGCACACACAGCTTTCTGATTATGTAGAAATAAAAAAAAATTGCGTTGTTAGTTAGATACATATAGATGCACAGTCGAATATAGTTTCATATTTGTACATCGGTGCACTACTATTGTGGCTACAGCTCCCAAGCTAACGTGCGGTGGTGTCTTTTGTTGCCGGAGTGCTCCTCCCTCCCTGCCCCCCCTTTCCTGTGTTACTCCGCCGTGGCGGAAGTAAGTTGTACAGCCAAGGCCTCATCCTTCCAATGGCGACTGCAAACAGGCTGAACAGAAAGCGGGAGCAACCGTGGAGGGGGGTCAGCGACGTGTAACCGAAATTAAATAAATATATCAGAAATTTCTTTAGCCATAAAGTTGGTCTGAAGATTGTTCAACCTCTCCAAATAACGGCCTTTTCCATGGCCAAAAGTCGGAACATTTCGCTCCTTGAGTCGGGTAAGCCGCACAAGTAAATAGCCTGATTTACATCAGCATCACTAGTGCTAATTGGTTCTCAGAGTGATTTCCTGGCCATTAATGTACTCACTGTTCCTTTTTTAGAGCTATATTACTTGATTTCTCGTTTTCTAACAACGGGTCCGTGTCGGAGAGCGGCTGAGGTGAGCTGGCACGCTTTGACTGGCACACTTTGTTGGATCACGACATAGTTGATGAGCTATTTGGATAATAGCTAATAGGCATCCTGATCTGAACTGCATTTTAATTCCCCCCCAGGTCCTAGCGAGTGAGCTTGAGGAATATCAGGTCTGTATTCTGGTTATCTCCTCGCTAGGTAACGGCTAACTAGCTGCCTCGCTGTAGGCTGACTGCTTTTAAACTTGCTGAACTCTCTGGACTTTTTAATACCCCGTTCCTCCTACTCATTTGACATCACCCACTTTTGTAGTGGACGTGTACCTGCTTCAGTCTTTACAGTTAGCCCGCTTTAACGGTATTTTATTATAATTTTTTTTCCACAGCTCCTACCCGGGAGATTGGACTGGCTGGGAAACGAACATCCCAGAACATACGAAGATGTGGTAAGATGTGATTTAATGGTCTTAAGTTCATTGCCGATGCTTGTTATTGTCTTGTGGGGGGGGAGTCGGAGTTAGCTGCACGCGCTGTTCTTGTTTACGGTCTTTGTTCTGTTTCCTTCTGGATCACTGATGTAGATCTTTAACTTTTTATCAACTATAAATAATAAACCCCTTCAAATAAATAGACCTTTTATCGTCAAGTTTTTAAAAACACATTCGGATGGAATTTATTTATTTATTTATTTTTGCCACCAGCTGTCGTATTGCAGTTTAGGGTGGGTTGTTCGGTTTGTCTGTTTGCTGAGAAAGCTCTCTCGGCCAATCAGAAGCCAAGTTTCTTTGTCTCTGCGTTATTTTGCTTGTGAGCTGCGCTGTGATTGGTCCTTTGAAATAGACAATTTGCATACAAACCCCGCCTTAAAGAGTAAGGGGGTGAGAATCACATGAAAATGTTACTGAATTTAAATAAACGCTGGGAGCATACTAAACGTTAGAAATTTTGAATTAATTTATTTTATTTACAACACAGAAAATGTTTTTTTTAGATCAACACTAACAAGAATCTTAACATGAAGACTTACAGACAGCATTGCTCTTCAACATTATGAAAAATGGAATTATCTCACTTATTTGATTTCCTTTTGAGATCATCAAAGTATTAAATTGATTGATGCTGGCTTTATGCCTAACATGGAGGAAGTGCTTGAGAGACTCTTTAAAAGAACTTACTTGAAAAAAATCACCCAAGTCCTTTAACCTTTTGGCATATAAACTGAATTTTCTCCATTATAATATTACTAAGAGGGTATTTGAACTTATTTTGAGCTGTCTATTTTAGACTTGTACTGGATAGAATGTTTTGCCTGCAAAGGTGCATTTGTTATCAATTGGTACTATAGAAATAAATAGAGCTTGAGTTCTGATGCACAGATTTAACTGTTCTAACTCGCAAACAAGTTTCCCCATAACTTTAGATTGTTAAAGCCATTTGAGCTAAATACAGCTATTGCTAACTGAAATAGTTACAGCTCAGAAAAAGGGGCAGCAATGTTGGCTCTAAGTTACACGCTCGCTCAGTTCCACACTGCTCTCAGCGCACAACAAAATCTATGCAGCGCAAAAAATAAACATAAACTGTAAATCAGTTAGACCCATAACATTCCTTCTGTATCATTTTGAATCTGTGTATTCATTTGTCTTCCAACTTAAAATCAAAAACAGAAATCTGAATTTTATTGCATAATATATAGAGGAAAAAACACACACACATATATGTATATATTATAAATGAATACGTTCATCTTATTTGTATTTCATTTTAGGAAAGCTCTTATAGCACCTCGTCTTTATGACTGCTGTCACTCTTCAATGCCAGTTTCATATATCACTATCAAATCTGTATCATTATTAATACCGTACCTTTAAGAGTTGCATTTGGATGAATATGTTTAATAAAACGTCAGTGTCCTTTACAAACAATTCAGCAAATGTCCTTATTCAGTGTATCAAAGAGCTACAGGCGCATAAATAAATAATCTAACAGGAAGAATAATATGTGGCAACCAATTTATCAGTCCAAGCTTCAAGAACAATAAAAACCCACTGGTTTGTAACAACCTTCCTATCTAACATGCACACAGTGTTAGATGCACCTATTTGTGTGACTTTGTGTGTCAATCAGCAGATTCTCAGATTTGCTTGTTGAATATGTTTTTGGGAAGAAGATTTAGGCTGCATTCACACTGCGGGCCTTAATGCTCAATTCCATTTTCTTTTTTTTCTTTTTTTTTTTTTTGCGTTGCCGTTCACATTTTCAAATATATGCGACTTGTATGTGATCTCCTGTGTGAACTGCAGTCATACAACGCATGTGTCCCGCATGCGCAGTAGAGGACGCAATGACATCACAGGCCAGCGTGCTCTGTGTTTACGGGAGTAAACATGGATGGTAGTGCCTTAACCAGAAAAACACCATCTTTTCAAGATGGTTAAACATAAATACTGCTCTCCGAATCATCGTCCGCCATGGTTGTTGTTTTTCTTACCCCCTTCTTCATAGCAAGACCCAGAATAGTGACATTTGTCGGGTATTAATGGCTTTCAGGTCGGATGAATGCGACCTGGTCGTTCAAACGCAGGTCACATTTGAAAAGATCAGTTTTGTATCGGATTCAGGACCACATAACCAAGTAGCCTGGGTCGCATTGGAACAAATCGGATCTGTGTTGTTCAGACTGCCATGAAAAGATCAGACACAGGTCGCATATGGGCCAAAAAATCGGATTTGGGTCACTTCAGGCTTCAGTGTGAACGTAGACTTAGTTAAGTGAATCCTATCAAAACATTGTCTAGAAAGCTCTTTAAATTGAATAGTTGGACAACCATTGGAGAAGTGAGAAGGACAGATGTCAAAAATGGATACAATTTAAGTCAGACTTGTTCATATTCTGGTGGCATTTATTAGTCTTTATTTATTTTTGGATATTAATCAATAAATGGTTATACTGTTACATAACTTGTTGGTAGCAACTCTATACAACCATGTAACAGACAGTTACAGGAATTCATACTGTATCACAACCTTTAGCACAAATTTCATTGTAAAAACATGAATTTTTAAATGTGAACAAAATAATGTCTGGAAGGTAAAACGTCTCATTGCATTAAGAGATGGACCTGGCCAGAGCCGGACTCTTACATGTAGCATACTACACATTTCATGGCGTTTTGTTTTTTTGATTTAAAGTGGACCAAATCTCTTGATTTTCAAATCACAGCCCTGGCTTTGTTGCCCTGACAGGTTGCTGCCAACAGACATGTTGCACCAGACCATTTGCTACAGATATGTAAGCAAATTGGACCAATATTGGACAAAGAGGTGCCATCATGTGTCCCGGGTGTGCACTCCCTCCTGGGGTCTGGAAAACAGTCCATGCTTCGAACTGCAAAAGGTACAGTCTTTAAGTATTTTTATAGTCAGAAATATGAGCTGGGCTTTTGTTACCTTAGTTTGCACGAGGAGCTCAATTGGTTTGCATGAAACATTTATTCAAATGAAAAGTTGGTTCAGACGTTTCGTTTTGTTTTTTTTCTTCCATCTTTGTTTTTTTTCTGGACCGACACGTCTGTTGGGCTCATTTATATGGCAGTTAGAAGCACTTTATTATTTCTGTGTTTCTGGTTTTCAGATTGCGACAGTGTGCAGCTCAAAGCTTCGTCATATGCAGCCCTTCATCGGGGCAGACCACCAGAGAGGCCTTTGAACCAGAAGCAACCTCTACACCAGGGTAGGTCCCTGTATTATTATTTTTTTTTTATATGCTTGAATATTTATTTACTTTTTTTGTAATTCTTAATGATTGCTTTTATTTGTGGAAGTTTTTGCTGCCCGTGTGGTTAGAGCAGTGTGCTTGTGTTTTAAGAAGGTTACAATTACCTGGTGCGATCCCCACAGCCTCCCCTCTGGGTTCCTGAGCAAAACACTTGGCCCCTGATTTCTCCCAAGGTGCCACAGAATGGCAGCCAACTGCTCACAAGGCGATGGGTCAAAATGCAGAGAACGAAATTCCCCATTGTGGGACAATAAAGGGATTTACATTACATTTTCTTTTTTTCAGTTTTGCATCAGAAGCCTCATTAGTAATTTTCTGGCCGAGGTGTGGTGTTGGTCCTAGTTTGACATCAAAATGGTTTTGGACATCCTTGTGAAACTACTGATGTTACAGTTTTCCTGTTTCATTGTTTATTAAGGGACTTTTTTTGGATGCAGGGTCACATCGATTCTTGTCCAACCTGTTTCTAGCAGTGCTTCCTCTGAAATCTCACCTGTGTGTGAAAAGCAATGCACATATTTGTCTCTAGGGTATTTGGGCTGGTTTCTATAGCTATGAAGTTACCAATAAACAGGTTGAGTGTACTCTCTGCACCATCAACTTACCTGTAAACAACCTACATTTGGTTGCCTCTTAAGTGAATATTTCAGCATTATTAAAAGGCTTTTTAAATTAAAAAGTTTGATTATGAAGTAAAATGACAGTTCCTAGGAAACATGGGTGGTTATGAATGAAAATTGTGCATTTATTGGACAGACTGGTGTTTGGTTAAACACATGGAAACTGGGGCAAAATATTCTAACCGAAGCCCCTTAGTTTGAGAATGCTATATTTGTGTGGATATACACAGAATCTTGTTTATTTTGTTGGAGCTTGTAGGTACAATATATTACTTTCAGGTGTAAAGCCACTGATGTTTGCTGTTTTACTACAATGTTCTCTTGCATTAAGAAGACCTGCTGTCCATGAAATCTGTTCAGTAGTTTCCCACAGCAGCAGATGCAAACTAGATATATTAAATGCCGAACTGGCAGGACTTTCTCAAATTCTTTTTGTGAAGACTTTCCAAAAGAGTGACCAACCTTCTTTATAGTAAATGTGTTTCAGCTCTTTTCTTAAGTGTGTTTTTGTGTGTTTTTTCTAATCTCTGCATTCTGGCATGTTTTTTATCTTTACCAGTGAAGGTACATCGAGGGAGGGAGCTGACCGGAGTGCAGTGCTTCAGCTCCATCAGTCCTGTCAGCACCTATGAGCACATGCGTCTGCATAGGCGGATCTTGGGGCATCTGTCTGCAGTGTACTGTATCGCATTTGATCGCACCGGTCTCAGGATCTTCACAGTAAGATGGCACCACTCGGCACATGTCACACTGAAAACGTATAATGGGGCCAGAATTTATCATTTAAGAGGGATGTCCCAATCAGGAGTATGTTTTTCTGTCTCAGTCAAGAGGGAATGGTCATTTGACTTTAAGAGTCCCAACCTCATAATGCAGTGAATATAACTGCTACTGATATGCCTGAAAACTTGGAGATGCTTCCGCCTTTTTTGCCCATTTGTTGTCCCAGCTGGAGTTCCTGATTGTATCTGACTCCATGTCTTCAGCAGTTTACTGAGGTTTATTCTCTGTTTTGATACAACTTATTGATTTATTTTGTTTTCGCTGTTCTCTATG
>NW_015151922.1:93524-122063 GCF_000732505.1 Cyprinodon variegatus
CAAATATAAACCCAGGCAGTTCCACGTTAACAGCTGTCTCAGATATTGACCATTTCCTCAGGACATCTCTTCTAAATATGTTGTGATGTGCTTCTGTAATCTGTTTCTATCTGATCCACCCTACAGTGTGTCCTAAAACAAAAATAACTTCTTTTTTTTAAGGGTTCAGATGATTGTTTGGTGAAGATTTGGTCTTCATTTGATGGAAGGCTTCACTCGACGTTGAGAGGACACTCTGCAGAAATCACAGACTTGGCGGTCAATTATGAAAACACATTAATTGCTGCAGGAAGCTGTGACAAGACCATCCGTGTGTGGTGCCTTCGAACCTGCGCCCCTGTTGCTGTGCTACAGGGACACAGCGGATCCATTACCTCCCTTCAGGTAAAGAAATCTGTTCCAGTTAAACACAACTCCTATTCATCAATGTGGGACTTTCTCCTGTTGTAAGGGTTAAAATGAGGGGCAGGTTATGTTTGTCTAAACTTTTATAATATGAAGTTGAAGTTTTTGAAAGCTAGATAAGTATTTCCTAGTATTGCCTCTTTCGATGGAAACTCTACAAGTCGCTTATCGCTTAATGGACGTAGTGGTGCCTCAGCAGAGAATGGGGTTAGTCTTTAAAGCTGGTGAAGAACAAGGCGAAATGGGTCAGAACCTTTTTATAAGTACAGAACACCCCATGATGATTCAGAGTAAGTTGGGTCAGTGGGGATTGTTTTTTGGAGTCTTTGAACTCACTTTCTTCCTAATGACATCCAAGGGCATAACACTGATAGATTTTAGGATCTATTTCTTTTATCTATTCTTTTGTATGTTTGTACTTTTTTGATACAAATTTAGTTAAGAAAAATCCAGCATAATTAATCACTATATCAACGTATATAAAAGACCCCCAACACACATTTCTTTTATTCATATCAAATATTTTGAGTCACCGTTTTTTTCCATCTTTGTCAGAGATGTGGAGCCTGATCAGTGCACGCTGGGCTCTCTGGTTGCAAGCTTTCTTTCTTTCGATGCTGTTCCCAAATGCTTAAAAATCAGCCAAACCTTCACTCATTGGCCTGACTTGTGTTTTAAGGCAGAGGGGTCAATGGTTGCAGTTTCACCAAGTTGACAGTTTATTTATGAATTCTGTTCAGTTGGTCATTTGCTAAAGAATTTTTCGCTCGCTGTGCATCTATTAGCAGCACTGAATGTTCTCCTGCAGCACTGCTGCAGTTAACCTGCCTAAACAATTAGTTTCTTTTTTTTCCCTTTTCTTTTCCCCCACTAGGTCAGGGGATGTATACACCCTTATTAGAGGGCGAAAGAGTAGAAGGTCGTTCTGCTAAAGAAAAGACACTGTTAATAATACATTTTAAAGGCACCTTTCTGGCCACCCAAGGTCACTGTACAAAGGATCTAACCTTCTGCGCTGAAGCACAGATTTTTCTTCCTTGTTTCATTGTAAAAGATTACAACATTTATCTGTGATCTTTGTCCAAAAATCCTCATCACATGTTACTCAACAGCCCAGGTAAACTTAATGTAGATTTAAATGTATCTTCATGTATTATAAACTGGTTCTAAAGCAGGTCACTTGAGAACCAGTTTTGTTTTGTCCCCCCAGCTTTCACTTCCACTATGATCTGAAATAAGTACAGAACTGCTTCACATGCTACACAAGTGAAAGAAGCCTTTTTTGTTGGTGTGCTTTTGAGCTCTGTAAATGTTTTTAGGAGGTGGCTGAGTGAGATTGTTGCCACTTTTTATTTATTTATTTAACCCCCCCTATCCAATATCGAATAAGTGGCTACTGTAGTTGAATTTTCCACCTGTTCAAATAGTAAACAGGCTTTTTTTCATCATACCCCCATTCAGGTATAAAATAAAACTCAGACATGAACCTCTATACCGAGCCATCCTGCCCTCTGCCATTTCTGCAGCTCCGCTGTCGAGGATCGCTGAGTCAGTGCCTTGAAACAAGTGGCTCTAGCTGATAAAGTTTCGGCCCTCTGGGCTCTTTAAAGCCTTGCTCAACTTCGGGTTTTGAGGGGAGGGGGTTTAATGACTAGTGTCCCTTTGCTCAATGTTCTTACTTCCCAATGGCTAAGCTAGCTGCCATGTTCTTATCACACCCCATACTTCAGTCTCTTTAAAAATCTTTCAAGGGTCACGGTTAGTTTTTAACCCCTTGTTAACTATTCATCTTTGTTTCCTTTGTTTTTAGTTTTCACCTTTTGCCAAGGGCTCCAAGCGTTACATGCTGTCCACTGGAACGGACGCCACAGTCTGCTTCTGGCAGTGGGACGTCGACAACATTAACTTCAGGTGAGCTCCGTTTGTTTTAGCGAAATTCAGATGTTTATTATAGATTCTAAAAAATGATTTAACCCCAGGAAGGTTTAATTTTTATTCGTTGCATCCAGATGCCTATTTGTTCTCCAAAAGGAATTATGAAAGAGTGTTTTTGTTTGCTTGGCTCTGTCCATGTGGAACGTGTTGCAGAAAGACTGGAAATTTAACTGGACTTGCTCTGAGACAACTAGAGTTCGGATTGTTTTCCTTAATTTCTGTCAGCATTTGAGTTTTTGCTCTCATTGTAGTTGTGTAACTTTTGCTGCCTCCTGGCTCCAGCTTTTTTGTCGGGAAAACTTTGTTAAAACAAAGGTAAAATAAAAATAACTTGCATTTTAAATAAAAGTATATTGTTTAGAACAGAGGTCATGGATTAGCGGACCACGGTCCAGATCCGGACCCACCTGCTGACTAATCTGGACCCAACCTAATTTAAAACATTTATAAATTACCACATGTTGTCCGACGACAGTGTCTGACCCCAAAATCCCACATCCTGCGCTTCAGACGTCCTGCGCAAAGCAAAGCCTACAGCCTCTGCTGTTCCTCCCGTATTGCTGAGCTCCGACTTCCTCGGAGCTCAAGGATAGCATGCGCGATATTATTAAATTCAAGAGCAAAACACGCGGAAGCGAACACTTAATTTAATATGACATATGAAAAAATCCCCACCATCATCCAGCCAGCATATTTTCAGTTTCTGCCCAAATATTGTTGTTTTGTTGTGGATTTTTGTAACAGGAATAATTAGGATCATACATGGTTTGTATGAACTATGTTTGTTCTCTGCTTCCAAACTCAGCATCTCTTCATCCAGGCCTGAGATGAGAAGATTCTTTTGAAGTTGTGAGAGGCGCTCTTAGGCATTTTGACTGGATTTTATGAAATTTTTAAGCCTTAGTATAAAATCAATATTTTGATTCAGATGAGAAATCTGCTCCCTGGTACCAATAGTTTGCATCCAATCATTTAAACAAATGTTCTTAGTTTTTGGGAATAGGTATATAAGCTCACTAATGAGTCTGGAATGGCTTTGGAATGGTTTTGTCACCATTCAAACCGCGGTTTAAAGCCTTGCAGGGCAGCCTAAAGCCCACTGCTGTCATTAAGGTTAGTTCAGGTGTTCAGGTTTTTTATAAAATATGTGATTCAGGAAATTGTCCATATACCAAACTGAAAGATGTTCTCTACTTCAAAAAACACTTTAGATTTTAAAATGTAAAAATGTAAAAAATGTGTTTGAATCTTTACTGGTTGATGATTTTCTATATTTGGACCCTGCTGATTTTTACTTGGTGACCCCTGATTTAGAAGGTCCCAAACTCTACATGATGTTGGTGTGGGTTGATTCTTATGCTTTCTCTAGTGATGATAGCAGACAGGATCGTTATAGGTTCACAAATCTGATGAATTGTAATGTATAAATCAAAAGTGGACTCCCAGAAGTGCGTTCAGTTGTGCAACATATCATGGCTGGATCGAAAGGTTCTAGAATTAGAAATCTATACAGGACAGATCAAACACTACTTAAGTTCTATACAAGATGTCCAGGGTTCCAATTATAATTCTTTTTTGTATTCTTTCTTCTTCTTTTTGTATTCTTTCTTGTATTAATTTTAGTAATTTTCCTTTGGTACTGTTGGTTTCTTTAAGGTACTATATAAATAAAGTTGGATTGGATACCAGAGAATTGATGGATTAGTGGAATTGATAAGGTTATACGGTTGACAAGTGTGATCTTTATCCAACTTTTTCACTGAATGATCCATTATTTTTGTCTGCTCTTTTCCAAAGCGATCGGCCTCACAAATTTACAGAGCGGCCAAGGCCAGGCGTCCAGACTATCTGCTCCTCTTTCAGTCCAGGTAATTTCCTGTTCTTTGCTGACAGGTTTGATTTTGGATGCTAAGCTTATGGTTTTACACATTTGGGTTTGAACGCTTTAAACTGATCACTATATGATCTTTTCAGGCGGGATGTTCTTAGCAACAGGAAGTACAGACGATGTCATTAGAATATACTACCTTGGAAGCGGGAGTCCAGAGAAGATCTCAGAGCTGCATGAGCACACGGTTAGCTAGCTTCAGTTTTCTAGCATACAGCTTCTAGTAAAGCTCTTTGTAATATAAACCTGACAAAGATTTAGGATTTTGACTTTTAACCACTATATGTTGTTTTTTTTGTTTGTTTTTTTTAGGATAAAGTGGATAGCATCCAGTTTTGCCACTCAGGTGAAAGGTGTGTGGATTTACTGCAGCATTATATTTAGTTGTGGGAAGTCATTACTGCGTTAAATGTAGCCATGTACAAAGGAAGCTGCCTTCTGCCTCAGGTTTGTAAGTGGAAGTCGGGATGGAACGGCTCGGATCTGGAAGCTCCACCAGCGGCAGCGGTGGAGGTGCATCTTACTCAGCATGTCTGCAACTCTACCAGGGTAAGGGTCGATTTGGTTGTTAGCTGGCATGGGTTCAAAACCATTATTTGTCTTTTTGGCTTTTTGATTGCCGATTGTGTAATTGGAGTATGTTACACTGAATAACCTTCATCTGTCCAGGTGTGTTTGGTTAAATGGTTCTGACATCTGTTGGGGAAAAAACAGGTTTTTCTAAGTGATGAAGATTTTGTATCGCTTACTGGGAAAGACTGAAGAACATTCAATGTTATATTGATTGATTATACTGTGATGGGGGAACCCCCCCTCCCAAAAAAAAAGCAAACAAAAAAAAAAAAAAGCAAACCTTATACCATTTTTTAAATCTTTGATTATTCCTGTTTTATATTTAACTCTTTACTGGCTTTCCACCCTCTCCAGTGTAAACACCCAAGTGTAATGTAAATTCCTGATTTACATTTACTTGGTTTGTATAATTCATTAGAAAATCTCCAATCAGGCTTTTTATCTTGACGATTATCATATCTGGGTTTCTTTGATCAAGTTGCAGGTTATCAGTTTTTTATCAGCAAATACTGAAACCCATAACATGGGGAATCAAGCCTGCTGGTTTGTTTATGAAAGCAGTCGTTTTAAATAAATTGCACGAATGTCACTTTTCATGCATCAACTGATGTATTCTGCTCCTAAACTTGGGATTTCACCAAACTTTAAATATGCATCGAAGGTGCGTATTCTTTTGTGCCTCTGTCGGGTAATATTGTGCTAGTTCAACCACCAGATCTATTTTTTTTTTTTCATTTTCTTTTCTTTTTGTGAGCCAGATCAGAGCCGATCAAGGCAAAGCCAACTGTCGGTGGATCCGTTGTTTGCATACAGTTAAATAAAAACCTTTTTCAGCCTGCCTACTGCAACAGTTTGTTTGGTTAAACCTTCCTCTTGTTTAGATAGCACCATCAGATGCAGGCTGGAAATCGTTTTGTTTTAGTAAGTTGAACTAGGAAGCCTGCTACTGCTCTGGTTCTAACTTCCCATTCTTTCCTTTCTTGGGTTAGTGCTGAACATGCAAACGAAGAGGAGAGCTACTTCAAACCAAAAGTTACCATGGTTGCGTGGGATCGCCATGACAATACAGTCGTCACGGCTGTTGACAACCATCTCCTCAAAGTGTGGAACTCCTACACAGGACAGCTGCTACATATCCTTAAAGTAAGGCTCCAGTAATGCACTCTGTTCCCGTTAGCATTCAAGAAAGTATTAACACCTTCGCTGATGTTTTTAGGGCCATGAGGCTGAGGTGTTTGTCCTTGAACCGCACCCTTTTGATCCCAGGATCATCCTGTCTGCCGGCCATGATGGGAACGTGTTCATCTGGGATCTGCAGCGAGGAACAAACACCAAGCATTACTTTAACATGGTACGCACACTTTCTGCACCATCTGGGTAGGATTCTGACAGAGCGGGGAACATGCCAGTAATGCAGCACAATTCAGCTGCTTTCAGTGAATTTAATGGTGACAAATGAATGCAGTGCTTCCAACTGTTTACAACCAACCATTGTTCATTGGTCTCCTCGCTTTGTGTTACTCATTGCAGATTGAGGGTCAGGGTCACGGAGCTGTATTTGACTGCAAATTCACTCCTGATGGTCAGCGGTTCGCCTGCACAGACTCGCACGGCCATCTGCTCATCTTTGGCTTCGGCAGCTCCAAACCCTATGAAAAGGCAAGACTGTTTTAATTTTTTGTCTTAGTAATGAAAACCAACCTTTTTATAGACATTTTAGTACAGAGAAGTGGAAATAAAGAAAAATTGTATCTGAAGCCTGTCGACTAACGCTTTTCTTGGTTTCCACAGCTTCCGGACCAGGTGTTCTTCCACACAGATTACCGGCCGCTGATTCGAGATTCCAATGGCTTTGTGTTGGATGAGCAGACGCAGCAGGCGCCCCATCTGATGCCCCCTCCCTTCTTAGTAGATGTAGATGGAAACCCCCATCCACCCCGGTAAAAAAGGCTTCCGTTTTAAATCTTAAGACTGATTTTTATTTAAAATGTTAATTCTCTGAACATTAATAATACAAGTTCTAGATTTGGAATTAATATTTTTGTCCTTTAGATTTGTTTTTTTTTTCTTACCTTCTATTTAAAAGCCAACATGCACATTTTTTTTAAACCCTAATAATCTAAACATTTATTACTTGATTATAACTGAAAAAAGGGTGACCTTTCCCTTTGTGTAAGTAATTCGACATAAAACGGAGTTGCCAACCATTATGATTTTGGTCACACTGAATATGATTTGGTTAAAATATTATTTATGTTTGAGCATATTATGATTTACATTTTCACGTTTTTCTCTTCATTCAAAGTTCGCCTCTCTGCATTAAACAAGGTTTTCATAAATGTTCAATTCAATGCAGTTTACATATGTCACATGTCATCTCAAGGCACTTTACAAGTCAACCAGATCATACAGTCAGATACATTAAAAGTTTTCTATCTAAGGAAAAGCAGTTGATTCGATTTACATATTGACTCAAAGGCAATCCCTCACACTAAGGCCCCGTCCACACGAAGTCAAAACAGCATGAAACGCTAATATTTTCCACAACGTCTGTCGTAAAGACGGAGACGTAAAATAAATGTGATCGTCCACACGAATGCATGAAAACGCTGCAAAATGTATGCCAGACCTGTAAGTGGCGCTGTCGTGCCAAAGCAAAAATAGACGACGAAATGTTGGGCATGCGCACTAATATTTATACATGGTTGCCCTGCGGGTCCATTTTCGTGGTTCANTGTATTCTGCTCCTAAACTTGGGATTTCACCAAACTTTAAATATGCATCGAAGGTGCGTATTCTTTTGTGCCTCTGTCGGGTAATATTGTGCTAGTTCAACCACCAGATCTATTTTTTTTTTTTCATTTTCTTTTCTTTTTGTGAGCCAGATCAGAGCCGATCAAGGCAAAGCCAACTGTCGGTGGATCCATTGTTTGCATACAGTTAAATAAAAACCTTTTTCAGCCTGCCTACTGCAACAGTTTGTTTGGTTAAACCTTCCTCTTGTTTAGATAGCACCATCAGATGCAGGCTGGAAATCGTTTTGTTTTGGTAAGTTGAACTGGGAAGCCTGCTACTGCTCTGGTTCTAACTTCCCATTCTTTCCTTTCTTGGGTTAGTGCTGAACATGCAAACGAAGAGGAGAGCTACTTCAAACCAAAAGTTACCATGGTTGCGTGGGATCGCCATGACAATACAGTCGTCACGGCTGTTGACAACCATCTCCTCAAAGTGTGGAACTCCTACACAGGACAGCTGCTACATATCCTTAAAGTAAGGCTCCAGTAATGCACTCCGTTCCCGTTAGCATTCAAGAAAGTATTAACACCTTCGCTGATGTTTTTAGGGCCATGAGGCTGAGGTGTTTGTCCTTGAACCGCACCCTTTTGATCCCAGGATCATCCTGTCTGCCGGCCATGATGGGAATGTCTTCATCTGGGATCTGCAGCGAGGAACAAACACCAAGCATTACTTTAACATGGTACGCACACTTTCTGCACCATCTGGGTAGGATTCTTACAGAACGGGGAACTTGCCAGTAATGCAGCACAATTCAGCTGCTTTCAGTGAATTTAATGGTGACAAATGAATGCAGTGCTTCCAACTGTTTACAACCAACCATTGTTCATTGGTCTCCTCGCTTTGTGTTACTCATTCCAGATTGAGGGTCAGGGTCACGGAGCTGTATTTGACTGCAAATTCACTCCTGATGGTCAGCGGTTCGCCTGCACAGACTCGCACGGCCATCTGCTCATCTTTGGCTTCGGCAGCTCCAAACCCTATGAAAAGGCAAGACTGTTTTAATTTTTTGTCTTAGTAATGAAAACCAACCTTTTTATAGACATTTTAGTACAGAGAAGTGGAAATAAAGAAAAATTGTATCTGAAGCCTGTCGACTAACGCTTTTCTTGGTTTCCACAGCTTCCGGACCAGGTGTTCTTCCACACAGATTACCGGCCGCTGATTCGAGATTCCAATGGCTTTGTGTTGGATGAGCAGACGCAGCAGGCGCCCCATCTGATGCCCCCTCCCTTCTTAGTAGATGTAGATGGAAACCCCCATCCACCCCGGTAAAAAAGGCTTCCGTTTTAAATCTTAAGACTGATTTTTATTTAAAATGTTAATTCTCTGAACATTAATAATACAAGTTCTAGATTTGGAATTAATATTTTTGTCCTTTAGATTTGTTTTTTTTTTCTTACCTTCTATTTAAAAGCCAACATGCAAATTTTTTTTAAACCCTAATAATCTAAACATTTATTACTTGATTATAACTGAAAAAAGGGTGACCTTTCCCTTTGTGTAAGTAATTCGACATAAAACGGAGTTGCCAACCATTATGATTTTGGTCACACTGAATATGATTTGGTTAAAATATTATTTATGTTTGAGCATATTATGATTTACATTTTCACGTTTTTCTCTTCATTCAAAGTTGGCCTCTCTGCATTAAACAAGATTTTCATAAATGTTCAACCAGATCATACAGTCAGATTCATTCAAAGTTTTCTATCTAAGGAAAACCAGTTGATTCGATTGACTTATTGACTCGAAGGCAATCCCTCACACTAAGCATGCTTGTAGCGACAGTGGAGAGGAAAAACTCAATTTTAAAAGGAAGAAACCTTGACCAGGACCAGGCTCAGTGTGAGCGGCCATCTGCCGGGGCTGACTGGGGTTCAAGGAGACAGAAGCAGAGATACAAATGGCAACTGTCGACAAGCTCTACAGGCGGCCCCGTCCAGGAAACACTCAGCCAGGCGGACGAGCTCCGATCCAGCTCCCATGTCAGAGGATAAAGAGCACACCCAGCCAGTCACAGTCAGAGAAATAGGACTACTCTGAAAAACAGGCTGATCTTGAACATTTATAAACAAAGGTGTTGATGGCAAATATTAAAAACAAAAATCATTTGGAGAAGATGTGATTGTTAAATTGGTGCTTTTTCCAAAATCCTGTTGGCATTTCTATTAAAATAGTTTAAATTGTTTCGGTTTTGAAAATCACGATCAGGGGTTTGCTTTTTACTGTAATTCAGGTCCATGGGATGAATGGAAAAAAAAAACTCCAGGTAGCATTAGTTTCCCACAGCCTGGTTTGACAGTGGAGACTGATGTCCTTGGGGTCGAGGGATCCTTATTTATTAAATGAAATATAGTAGACATTTATTTAATCTGACAAAAACAGAAGACTTTGTCCCGCAAGCATTTACAATTGCCAAGTGGGCTTCTGTGAGCTTTATCCTGGAGAACTGGTTCTTCCTTCATCTGAATTCACCAATACAGCCTTGTTGGTGACCCATGGATTCATTTTCACCTCTTCCACTTTCCCCTGACCAGAGCAGGCATCGCTTTAGGCCTCTAAACAATATCCTCTGCGATATTCCACGGTAACCACTTGTAACATTTCGATTTACGGCCTTAAGGCCTTTCCTGACTTATGAGCAGCTGTGGGTTCCCAATGAGCTTCTTTAGCTAAGCCATGACTGTCCACAAACCGACTGTTTTCCACCTGCTGGGTTGGTCAAAATGCTCATTCTCTGGAACGACTATTGAGTGGCTAAATGGAGGTTGGCTTGCTGAAAAATGTTCAGTTACAATCTCTAGACAATATAATTTTGGATCCCACAATTTGCTGGCAATCCTTCAAATTTAACATCCAGTCATTCTGAGTTCCATTGAAGCTAAAGAGCTTCAGGTGATATCACCTGTTTTGTTGATATTATTTCCCTACAAAACCTGAAATCGCTTTTATTTCCAGATACCAGCGCCTGGTCCCGGGGAGGGAGAACATCGCTGCAGAGCACCTGGTTCCTCAGCTCGGATATGTAGCCACCAGTAAGGCTGACATTTAAACAATCTAATCATTTGATTACAGGAATTATATAGCCAGGACATTTCATTTATTTATTTTTTTATTACTCATTAACCAACATCCAGTAATGATGGCTGCTGACTTGTAGTTGTTCATCTCTGCAGGCGATGGAGAGGTGGTGGAGCAGGTGATCAGCCAGCAGACTACGGAGCCCGAGGAGATCTCTGTGAGACGTAGCAGCCTTCTAGACCAGGCTATCAGACAGCTGCAGGAACAACAGGACCGACAGAACCAGCTTGAGAGCGAAGCAGCACCAGGTCCGGAAGCCAGACCTGAAGGTCCAGTCTTGGCACCAGCACCAAGTACTCCACGCAGAGGTATCAACCAAGTTCCTATATTGTACTATATGAAAAACAGTGTCCTTAATTCTGTGTTCACTTTTCTCTCTTAGTGTCAGTGAACGATCGAGCCGACGTGCAGTCGCCACCTAATGTGGGTCTGAGACGCAGTGGACAAGTGGAGGGTGTCAGACAGATGCACCAAAATGCTCCTCGGAGTCAGATGGCCACAGAAAGAGACCTGCAGGCCTGGAGACGCAGGGTGGTGGTACCCGAGCTGGTGAACAGTAGTTACAGGTCAGTTCTGCCTGAAGTAGATGCTCGCTTTGGTACCAAGAGTTTATCATCCTTCTTGGGTCAAAGATCCATTTTAAAATCCTAAATTAGAATCTGATTTTCAAGAATCAACCTTCTGTTTACCTGTTTGGAGTGAATGATTTCAGCATATGCAGATATGTTATTGATACCATTAAATAGCCATGGGTTGGCTATGGAAAAATATTAATTTAGGGTGTTTATTAGTAGATTCTGATATCACCTTCTGTTTCAGGAACCAGGAGGATGTCCGAACTGCCAAAGGGGATGAGGAGGTGCTCCTCTACAACATGAAGAAGAGAAGGATCTTGTATGGCAGCTGTCGGGTAGGGCGCCTGCTCCTCTGTGGTCAAACATCTGCTTTGGTTCCAGTTTGGAATTTCTTCCAACATTATCATGTATTTCAGGAGTTGATTAAATAATAAGACTTAAAAATGGATGGGGAAATGGTTTAGGTCCTTTAACTGTAATAATGAGGAACTGTGATTCAAATCCTGGTTTGGTCAGAAAGGACATCCAGCATAAGAAATCTGCCAAGTCTGAGCAGGTTGTAGGTTACGAAAAAAATCTTGAAATGAGTAAAAAAAATTCTTCAAATGAATTTTTTTACCTTAATTTGAGTAGGTAAATAAGATGATCCACCAATGGAATTAGTATGTTTAGCCTTAAAATAAGATTATTGGATAAAATACACTTGAAATAAGAGACTATTGTTTTTTCTTATTTTAAATGTAAATTCTTATTCTTATCCATTAACAAAATGCCTCAGATACGTACCTGCTTAATTCAAGAAAAAATACACTTAGATTAAGAAAACATGTCTTATGTCTTTGGCTTCAATTTTTGCAGTGTAATGACTCACTGTGGAAGGGAGCAGTTGAATGGAAACGTTTCATCTTTAAAATGTTGTTTGCTTAACTTTTTTCTAAAGCATTTCCCCTCCACTAAATTTTCTGTTAATATACTTTGACAAAGCCTTCTGTGAATAGTCTTACCTTATATGGTTGGTCTTCATTGATCTACAGGTTTTCCAAGGACTAAGTAGAAACAACATGGATCTAACATCTCTGTATTAAAATCCTTTTTTTTTTTTTCTTTTCCCGCTAATTATATTTAAACTTTATCAAAGTGTGAATTGAGGTTAGTATTTATTATCAAAATTGATTGTAAAAAAAAAAAAAAAAACATTAACGTTGTTTCTATCCCATTTTACTGAGAGGATGTAACTGGACGTTCTCTTTGTGAAGCCGTTGGTCTGTTTTCCTGACTCGGCCATTTCTCTCCTTAGGATGATTCAGACGAGGAGCCCTCCACCACAAAGAGAGCTCATGGCCACAAAGGTTCTGCAGAGTTTATCGAGTTCTCATGTGAGGAAGGCGAGGAGACTGCCAGCTCCGATATACACTCAGAGGTAATCCACCATACACTCTTATTGTGAGTTTTGTATAAATTTGCCGTACACCTCCCAGTTTTCATTTTCCCTTCATTTCTCAGGACAACGAATTGGAAGGCAGTGAACTGGATTCCTCCAACGACGACGAAGAGTGGACGAGTGACAGCTCAAAGTACGAGTCTTTGAATTTGTCTGTCCACCCTGCTCTATTCTCCTCTAAGTGCTTGTTTCAGACCGTTATCGTCTCAGGGTCCTTGACTTTAAACTGGGCTTCTCCTTTCTGATTGGACAGCCATACTTCCAGTGAGTACTCCGACTGGACAGCAGACGCTGGCATAAACCTGCAGCCCTCCACCCCTCTGTCGTCGCGGAAACGAGTGAGGCGCAGACTCAGCAGCTCTGAAGAAGAGGAGGAAGAGCATGAGGAAGAAGAGGAAAGGCAGCAAAGTGAAGAGGACGAGGAAAAACCAGAGAAAAAAAGCAAAGAGAAATCTAAAAAAGCCAAAGCCAAATCACCCCGGGTGAGCAGACCATTTATGTATATATTTTTTTCTTTTTGTCTTTGATAAAACAAGATCAGGTCTAATCTGAGCGGTTTACCATTTGTGCTCCAATCAGCGTCCAAAGCCCAGACCTTCTATTAACAGAGAGGTGTCGAACGAGTTCAGGCCGTCTGCGTGGATCACTGATGTCATTCCCAGGAAGTCTCCTTTCGTTCCTCAGATGGGCGATGAGGTACGATACCTTAGTCTCATCAGTCCTCCTTTTATGATCTCCAGGATCCCATCTTACTATTTATTGAATAGTTTTTCATTAAGAACAATGAACGACTAATAATTTTCATGAGTTGACAGCTTTATTTCTTTTTTTTTGTCTGAGGACATGCCTCTTTTTGATGCTACTACCAAAAATGATTGCATTTAATTTTCCCTAGCATGATGCCACCACCTGCTTTATTGTGCAGAAGGGCAATAAGAAGTGTTAGCAATTTGCGCTCTGAGTGGAAATTTTCACCCATCTACCTCTTTCAGTTGACACAGTTTGCAAAAAAATACATATTTTTAAGCTTCTGCTTTAAAAAGGTCGAAACAAGATGGCATTAGCTACATATCTTTAAAAAATGTTTTGTTCTGTTTAGTGCTGGCTCAGGGCAAAGCTTTTACCTTCACGGTAGGACACCACTTAATGAAAGTTAAATCTTGTTTCACTCAGGTGATCTACTTTCGTCAGGGCCATGAGGCCTATGTTGAGGCCGTGAGTCGAAACGAGCTTTATCCCATCAACCTGGAAAAGCAGCCGTGGAAGAAAATGGAGCTGCGGGTAAAAGCCTTAAGAAGCTTGTTTTCAGAGAACATCGTCATCAATAGAGTCCATGTGATGCTAAAACCCTGATCAGCTCAGATGAAATAAAAAAAATCTGCATGTTTCTTAGGACCAAGAGTTTGTGAAGATCACTGGAATCAAATACGAGGTTTGCCCTCCAACGCTCTGCTGTCTGAAGCTGACTCTGATTGACCACGGCACCAAGAAGATCACAGACAAGTCCTTTTCTATCAAGTAGGCATCTCCTGTTCAGTTATGCTCTCATACAGTAGTTGTGTTTTTGTAGTGATGGCTTTCAGAAGAAGACATTATATCGCAAATGTTTTTGTTTTTTTTCTGCAGGTACCATGACATGCCGGATGTTATTGATTTTCTGGTGTTGAGGCAAAGTTACGACGAGGCGCTCCGTCGGAACTGGCAACCAAGTGAGTTAGGACGCACTTCTTCGTTTTAATTTAACCCCAAAAATTTAATCAAAGAAGTAAAGTTTCCCAGTTTGTATTTGTTTTCTGCTTTGAGGTTTTCACCCTAAGAATTTAGTCCTTACCCTGTTGTTCTATGTCTGGTAGATGACAGGTTTCGTTCAGTGATTGACGATGCCTGGTGGTTTGGAACCATCGTCTGTCAGGAGCCGTACCAGCCAGAATACCCAGACAGTCTCTTCCAGTGCTTCAAAGTCAGGTGGGAAGGATAGGTGCCGTCATATTGATCTAAAGCAGATTTCTGTACTACACTTATTTTACTACTAGTAATAATAAATGATTGAGCGTCTTAAGTTTATGATAATTATAGAAGTATTTGTGATGAGATTAGAAATGTATTACCTTTAGTGATGCAATACGACGTGGGAAAATCTGCATATAAGAGCTGCTGCTATCGATTGATTACTCTAGCAATGTTTCTTTGAATAATCTAAAGAGGTACTCTTAGTGAGTTAACAAATGCGTGTTTTTCACCTTAAAATGATGCACTACAACAGATTTGAAATTCTTTTTGAATGGAATATCCAGATAACATTTTAAAAATAAGCCTTTTATATGTGCATGTACGTGTATTTGTAAGAGTTTATCCATCTACCCATCGCTATTTTTTTTTCATAATTGGATAGATAATTTCAAAGCAAATCGTATAAAATGAGATTTCTTTTTCCAAGATTAGAACAAGTTGAAGTTATAACTCCACTTGGAGTTCAGAATAGAAATTTTGAGTTTTTTATTTCTGCTTTAACTTGATCTATCCGCAAATCTCTTGATTTAGGGTCTATATTCACTAATTAGGTGTTATGTTAATGTAAATCCTTTTTATGTCCAAAAATAAACAATTGCAATGGGCTGTCATTGTGTGGAGCCTGGGGAGCAGCCTGTAGGAGGGCAAAAAAAAAAAAAGATTCTGTCAAATATTGCAATATTTAATTATATTTCTGCTGGGAATATACAGCAGAATTGATCTTAAAAGTAATAATATATTCCAAGCAAGCATCATGGCTTTGGTCATGTCTCCTGGCATGACCAAAGCACTATATAATTACAGGCCATTGGGTTCTAAGGTGTTGTGAAGCATGTATTATGATGTGAATTGTATCACCAAAGTCTTGCAGATTAACACCCCTAATCATTTGATTAGAGATTAAAGATTATTTCCATTGTTGATAAATGTTTCAGTCCTACTTTTCAGTATGTTCAGATAGCTATAATCAGCATAAGGCTGTGATTTTCTTTATTTTACTTATTAGAGGGAATGATGCTGTTTTGATTTATATTATGCTGCTGTTTTATGTGAGAAGAGGCAGAAATCAGAAACACTTATTTGACTTCTAGTGAAATTTTCAGCTGATTTTTACATTTAATTATTCAAATGGTGACAAAGCAATGTGAATTTATCCCATGTTTGGTTTTTAATAGATGGGACAATGGAGAAACTGAAAAACTGAGTCCCTGGGACGTGGAACCTATTAATGAGGATGGTAATGCCAGCTCAAGTGTTTCAAAGCAAAAGTTTTGTGTTCTCTTGTAGTCCCTGATTGCTAATAGCTATGGCGCTCTCTATTATCCGTTCTCAGCTCAGCAGCCAGACGCCGATGGAGGAGGTATCCCTGCGACTGCCGAAGAGATGAAAGAGCTGATGTACAAACCGGTACCAGGGGAGTGGGGTGAGAGGAGCAGGGAGGAGGAGTGTGACCGCATCATCGCTGGAATCGAACAGCTCATTACTCTTGGTCTGTATGCTGAAGAATATGATATATTTATATCTCTGTTCTTCAGGTTCTCGTTTATCTATTCTCCCTTCTTAGATGTTCCATTAATCTGCGTTTCTGTGCGATTTTCGATGCAGAGATTGCAGCTCCATTTTCTGGTCCAGTGGACTTAATCCAGTATCCCAGCTATTGCACCGTGATTGCCTATCCCACAGACCTGGGCACAATCAGACTGCGGCTCATCAACAGGTTCTACAGGTAGGCTGCTCCCGCCATTATTGGCTCCAACCGCCTCCACATAGACAAAGGTTGAAAGCGGGAGTTTTATTCTCTCCCAGTCTGTTGGAATGTGAGTAAATTAGGATTGGTACATTTGCTTCCCAGGCGCCTCTCTGCATTAGTATGGGAAGCCAGGTATATTGCACATAATGCCCGCACTTTCAATGAGCCAAGAAGCAAGATTGCCCACTCTGCAAAAATCATCTCAAGCGTCCTCCAGAAATTTGTCAAGTAAGATTTGTTGGATTTTCCTCACAATTTTTTTTTATCTCTTTATTTATTTTTTATTAAGAACTGACATAATAAAATGTGAAAAATAAAAGCTGTATCTTTTGTGTTTTCTTGTTTATGTTTTTCTAGTAATCCAGGCTGCACAGATATCATGGAGATTTACAATGCTGTGGAGGAAATGGATGACGACGATGAGGCAAGTGCGCAAAGAAAAATCTAGTGATATTTAGGAGGCTTGATTGTTTTCTGCAGGTTTTCCTCAATGTGGATTTATTTTACCATTTGGTTTTTAGACTGTTTAAACGGTTTGTCTTAAAAAGCAATTTGCGAATTTACATTAGCTTCCATGTAAGCCGAACTGAGCAATAAGTCGGCTTCAGCTAGAGTCGCTGTAGTTGGGATTGCTGACTCCTCAGTGATTGCATCCAAATTAAAAAACAAATACCTTTTTGTTATTTGGTTTGTTTTCTATTTTATTTCTGATCTTGATGCTGAACTTAAGCATTGAATAAGTGGTGTTTTGATTGCCCTCTGCAGGAAGAAGATACAGAAGCACCAGGTACATCTTCTGGACACAGACTGCGTCAGGTGAGTGCAGAAAAATCTAAATTAATTCAAAGACGCTCAGAGCAAAATCAAACTGGACGCTGATGCGCTTACCAGGGGTTTCTTTTCTTTTAATTTTCTTTTTTTTTTAACAGCTCTGTCCCTTAAATGCAGATTTACTTATTTGTAGAAACTTAAAACAACCGCTGGATCCTTTAAATGAGTACATTTGAAAACAGGCTTTAGAGCGGAACACCAATCTGGACTTTAGCTGGTTTCTCTGGTCATTTTCAGAATGTAATAGGAAACAAAGTCCTGACGTGCTGTGTTTGATTTTTTATCTCTGCAGCACTCTGTGGAGGTGTTGCCTGACCGAGATGCCTGGAAGGAACAATGTAGGCATCTGGTTAACTACATATTTGGTTGTGAAGACTCAGAACCCTTCAGACAGCCTGTGGATCCAGAAAACTATCCTGTAAGTGAACAGATCGATTCCTAAGAAATGGCTCCAAGTTTCCATTTTTGCTGCGCTCTAAGTCGTCTTTCTGTAACCAGGATTATCTTGACATTATTGATACTCCAATGGACTTTGGCACAGTGAAAAGGACCCTGGAGGAAGATCGCTATGAAAACCCCATAGAGCTGTGCAAAGATACACGCTTAATATTTGCTAATGCTAAGGCTTACACGCCGAACAAACGCTCCAAGGTAAGGGACGGCTCCTGCTGAGGAGGGAGCGCTAACCTCTTTTGGTTTTGTTTGAGATTTTTAACTTGGTGAACTCTTTGCTTTTCTTTTAGATTTACAGCATGACCTTGCGACTCTCCGCCTTCTTCGAGGAGCAGATCAGAACAATCATATCAGAGTACAGAACTGCCGTTAAGAGCAGCGACAGGCTCCGCCGCAGTCAGAGGTTCCGCAAGAAAGCCCAGCCACAGGATCATGCCTCAGCAAGGTTAGTCTCGCCTCACCTGAGGTTAGCTGTTCAAAATATCTAACATGATACGCTATGGACTGCTGTGCTCTAGTTCTGCTTTGTTGATACAGCCTTGATTTTATTTATTTTTTGCTTTTTGTTAAATAATTATTTGGCTGTATTTCCCAGCCTTTATTTTCAGCCTCTGTAAAGATTAGACTTAGATTATTTGTCATTTTGTTTAAACAAGTGTAAAACAAAAAGAAACTTTGTTTAGAACAGTTCTCTAGACAATTTCATTTTTGTTAAAGTGCAGCCTTGAAAAGTAGTAAAAAAATATATAAAAACAGTAATATAAACATATGACTGTAAATTTACAGTTAACCTTTTTTCAGTTTTTTTTCTTTGTTTTTTTTTTTTTGATGGCACATTTTCAGATATTTCGAAAAGCTTCTTTTTTTAATATATATACCGGTATATATTTTATTCTATTTTTATTTTTTAAACACACAAATATATTGAACATTTAGACCCCCCTCCAGCAGAAATGACAGAGCAACTAGTTTGACAGGAGCAGTTTAATAATATTGAACAAAAAAAACAAGAAAAAGTTATTGCATTAATTATGCAATAGGTATCACGCTCTGGTGAATGTTCAGTTTCTTCCAGTATTTTTTGTATTTACCGTATGAGTGGCAAGTCTTTATCAGGGTTTCAGCTGGTCATTAAAAACCTTTATAAGTCATTAGTTGTTTTTTTTAAATTAAGGCCTTAATTGGCATTAAAATGCATTAAATGTGATTATCGTGGCATTTAATGCTTTAATAATGATAAAAAAAATATTCGATATACTTGCACTGAAAAGAAGCTTGAGGCAGAGAAAAAGCTAAACAATATCAACAAAAGTGGCTGGAAATCTATGTGTGTGTGTGTGTGTGTGTGTGTGTGTGTGTGTATAAAATAAATA
Source organism: Cyprinodon variegatus (assembly GCF_000732505.1). NCBI lineage: Eukaryota > Metazoa > Chordata > Actinopteri > Cyprinodontiformes > Cyprinodontidae > Cyprinodon > Cyprinodon variegatus. The sequence continues at coordinate 112,639 of NW_015151922.1, forward strand.
AATAAATTGAATGAGAGTCATAGGTACTTGTTGATGGCATTCAAATTATTTCTAAGAACATTGAAAAGCTAGTTACTCATTCCTGTATAAACTCTGTTAATGAAAAAGTCAGTTTCTCCATTGCGTGAATTTCTTCAATAATGTCCTTCCAGTCCAAACATGATTGGTGGTTCCACGTCAAGCCACCTGCGGGTTACAGCTTTCTTTGCACCTGCTAATAATACTAATAGGAGATCCCTGTCAGCCTTCTTCAGCTTCAGGGGTAAATTACCCAGGAAAACTACAGTAACATCACAGGGTAAATTAAAGTCCATTTTAGTATTGATTTCTTTAATCACTTCTGACCAATAAAGGTGTGATTCTAATACATTCTCAGAAGACATGAAAATGTCCTGCTGACACATTCCAACAATTCCTCCAGCATTTTGCCTTTTCAGTGTCGTTACAATGTTTACTTTTAGTGTTAGGCGTAATAAAAAAAACGCACCATGCATTACCAGGAAAATTCTTTCCACAGTCCAGAACTTGACATGTGGAACAGAGCGTTATATATATATATATATATATTTGACCAAACATCATCAATTATTGTTATTTTGGCTTTTTCTCCCACCATTTAACCTTAAGATATGTTGAATTAGATTTTCTCCCCGCTTGTAGACATGACATTGAAATGCTTCTTGGTTAAACTAGTGCATGTTTTTTTTTTTTTCTTCCCTCCAGTCACAAAAAGCCCGCTATCAAAACTCAGGAAAAATTGGAATCAATGTCCGTAACGAAATCTACCTCAGCCAAAGTGTCTGTTCCTGAGAGAACGAGACGGAGTCGAGGCAGAAGCTCAGGTCGCTGCTCCTCAGAGGACGACTCCGGCTCCAAAGCTGCCTCATCCTCACCAGGTACAAGCAACCTTTGCTTTTAGATGCTATAATAGTACTTGTATGTTGACTTAGACAACTTTAATTGCCATTTTGTATACAAAACGAAATTATATTTAGTACAGCTTTTCAGACAGTAAAGCAGTAATCAAATGTAAACAGTGTGGAAGAAAAAAACATGGTGCAAAAAACGCATTTGGTACTGCCTGAGTCTCACTATTCAGAAAACAATGCTTTTAAACAGAAGTATAATATCAGAGCAGTAATGTTTCTCATGGATTTATTTTATTTTAAATTTTTAAAAGAGTCTGAAAGTGAGAACGAGCAGAGTGATTCAGAAGATGAGGAGACGCGTCCAGCTACTTCAAAGTGTCATCAAAGCCGACTCAACGCCAGAGTTACAAGAAGCAAAACTTCCAAGAAGAAGAGAAAAGGTCAGAAAGGATCTTCTTCCAGAAAGAGCATCATTTCGTCCTCAGGTCGTAATACGAGAAATAAATTTAATCATTTTATTGTTTCCAGCTGCTAAGAGTGACAGTGAAGATGATGATGAAGAGGAGGATGATAGTGAGAGTGACGGTGAGGAGGAGGAAGATGGAGATGTTTCTTCAAAGTCCTCGGATCATCACTACCCCAGTAGAAGCACACGGCAGACCCGGAACAGAGCTGCTAGAGACAGAACCAGAGCAGGTGAAACATGATTTGCTGTTTTCATTCTGAATCGGTGCAATCAGCAGCCAGAATAAAGAACATATGACAGAACTTCTTGGTTGATGTCAAACTTTTTTTTTTCTTTTCAGTTTTTCCAAAATTTATCTACTCTGAAAAACCTTGGAAAAAGCAAATTTTTACTTTTTAATACTGTTAAGATTCTTAAAATGTAATGTATGGATTTGATGAATATTTGGAATGGCTCCTTTTTAGAGGGCAGCGCAAAAATGAACGGCCATAGCAGCAGAGCGTCCCGTAGGGAGAAGCGACGCCACCGAGACTCCGACGGAGCCTCCTCCCACGACTCGGAGAGGGAAGAGGAAGCAACGGCCCCCAGGCTGCTCAAGAGAAAGACAGCGAGGGATGCAGTTAGTAAGATAAAGCTCCTGGAGGCGTCTGATGAGGACTATGAAGAGGAAGAGAGCAGGCCTAGACGCAGCAGCAGCCGTATCAGCAAACGCACTGCGGTGATCCAGAGCAGCTCTGATTCAGATGGAAAGCTGTCAACTAGAGGTAGGCGAAGACTTTAAAGTCAAAAACATACTGATGTGTCGACTTTTAATTTAGATCTTAAAGTTTTGTCTTAAAACCATTTTAGATTCCAGGAATACTCAGGAATCGAATGAATCCTCGAGTGAGGACGATGTTACTGGAAGTGATGATTCCTCCCAGATTAAACAGAATGGAGTTTACAAGTCCATCAAACGGAATAAAACGAAACAAGCTGCCAAGACGAGGGGAAACGGTGAGACGACCGTTCTTTCTTTTGTTTCCATTTAGTTTCATGTTCCTCTGTTCAGTTACACAACTGTTTGTTTTTGTGACAGATAATTTGTCCCACATGAATGGACACAGCGGAAAACGGAGATGTGAGAGCAACTCCGAGTCGGAAGAAAATGCAAAGGAGAGGAAGGATCAGGTCCTCCTGTTTCCCAAACCCTCCAGAAGGACAGCTGGAAGAAGTAGGGTCGGAAGTGAGGTGGAGGAGGGCAGTCAGCGGCAAATCACACGAAGAAAAGCTCCTGTAAGTTCAGACGAAGAAGACGGTGTCCAGAAACGGCCACAGCAAAACGGAAAGAATGAGAAAGAATCTATCCACAGGGACTCTAAGAAAAAAAGTCAAGTGTCAGCATCAAAAAGCCAAGATAAACACAAATCTGCCTCAACGACACTACGGGATAGTGCCGAATCGGACGAACTCGACGATCTTCCAAAACGATCCAGCCAACAGAAGAAAGGGATGAAGAAGGTAGAGAGGGAAAGAAGTCCCTCCAGCGATGGGTCGGAGCTTGAAACCAGGAGATCAATGAAAAGCAAAAGGCCTCGCTCCAAGTCTGCTTCAGAGAGTTCTGAGCTGGAATACAAACCCCAGAGGAAGTCGAGGAGGAAAGGCTCCCCTGGACCGTCGGAGGAAGAGTGGGACGGCTCTGATGATGTGCCGAACAGAAGACTTCGCCTTCGAGCTCTACCGAAAAAGAAATACGTTGTTGATAACTCTCCTTCTGAGGAAGATTTGACTGGAGTAACGCAGCGTAGGCAAAGAAATGGAAACAAAAAAGACTCCGAGTCAAGGGAAGAGAGGTATAATACAAGGAAATCTGAGAGAGCATCTCCTAGTGAAGGAAGGAATCAGGTTTCCACCAAGAGGAAACGGATTTACACGTCAGACTCTGAAGACGAGGAGGAAGATGGACATAAGGAACCTCAAAGCAAAAGCAATAGTAACGGCAGGTCTGGCTCCTCTAAGAGCTTTAAAAGGGAATCCAAACAGGAGTCGCATGATAGCAGAGAGAGCGGCTCTTCATCCGAAGAGGACGAGGAAGAGGATGCTCGTTCAAACAAGGGGGGGAGGAACCTGAGGCAGGCGAAGCCTAAAAGGAAGGAAAGCTACAGCAGCAGCAAACACACTTCAGACTCAGACAGCGAGCAGATGTCTTCAGCCTCTGAAAACTCCTTTTCCAGCTCAGGGTCCCACAGCAGTCCAAAGAGGAGAGCTCGCACGCGGACCGCGAGCCGCCAGCTCAGGCAGCGCCGCCACCAACCAGCCTCCGAGGAGGACAGCGACGAGTCGTACAGCAAACCACAGACGACGAGACGCGTCAACACCCGGAACCGAGGCAAGCGGACGGTCAGCTACCGAGACAGCGAATGAAAGAGCGGCTGAAGCTGCTGGGCTTTACAGAGACGATGGACCTTTACTGGACAGGTTGGGGGGGGGAGGGGGACACCCGATGGCCAAGTTATGGTAGTAGCACTGGAGTCCTCAAGAATAAAATGCTGTGAATCTGTTTCATTCAGGGATATTATTTATATTTTCTATGAAAAACATGTTTATAGATACAATACAAATTGAATACAAATTCAAGCATTGGAACTGGTGGTTTTCACAAGGACACGGGGAAAAAACCATCACCTCCTGTGGATGTTGTTGTGATGTGGCAGAATAACTGTTTCTGGGGAATCTTGTCAGCTTGGGTGCTATCTAATATACCTCTGTTTAATCGAGCATATTGCTGGCTTGCACTAAGAAACACTGTAATGAGGTATTTCATACACTAGTTTTGCATTAGAAACTCAGGGGTCAACTAAGTTTACTGTAGTCTGAAGAGATGCAGTTTTTTTGTTTTTGTTTTTTAAGCTTAGGTAAGGATGATACATGATTCCAGGTGGGCAGATGTCTGAGCAAATCAACTGGATCCAACAAATCCATGCCTAGGTTTTTTTGACTTCAGCACTCCTTTGTATATCGACACTTAAAGCTTGACTGTAATGTGAGGTGAGCCAAATGAATTGAAACGTATTCTCTTTCCCCAAGCATTTTTTTTGTTTGTTTCATTTTGTATTCTAGTGAATAGATGTAAATACGTGATTGAGATTTAATAATTAGTTGCTAGCAAAGCGTTTATTTAAATCTGACTCGCTTTGTTTCTTTTCTTTTACATATAACTGCATTTCCTCACCACGTGTCACAACTTGGTACTTTTTTTTGTTTGTTTTTTGTTGCCAAGTACAAACAACCAAATGTACTTAAAAGCAAGATGCTGCAATTTCTCATATTGGGAAGATCTTTTATCATTGTTCTGTGTTACCCACTTTCAGTATTAAATTCGTTTTGCAGAGTTGACCTAAATACTTTGTCAGCCATGTTTTCCCTTTTGTTTTTGAGGACGTTTCCAAATACAGTCGCTTGAAGACCTTTCGCCCGATGTTTTTCGTACACCTTTAATAAATAGATTTCACAGTAAAACTGTTGATGAAATGTGGTCGTGGAGTGCAATGGATGAATTATTCCTCCCATGAATAAAGACATCACTTCAAGGTGTATTCTGTAATTATTCCTTCTACATAAATAAAACCACCAGATATAAGCAACTTTACATAGCTGGAATATGTTCATAGGGTATGTGTGATTAAATTCAGATTCTATCCTATTATCTACTAGATTGATAGTTTCATATTATGAATTTGAGGAAGCAAAATTATGATATAAAATGGTATTAAAACAGCTTTGCTGGGACCAAGGGTAAAAGCTTTGTCTTTACTAATGGCCAATTAGGGTAAAAATGTTTGAACATAATTAAGATCAGCAATTTTCCTTTGGAATTATACATTTGAAAGTGATTATATATTTGTGATTCGTCATCGTAACCTAATACATTCAATTGATATTGTGAGCTAATGCATTGATTTTCCCACAATGGTAACACACTTATATTTTATTCAACACAAAATACATTTTATTACAAATTCAGTGCACTTTTTAAGCAGCCACAGAATCTACATTTTTACATCCCTTGTTTTGTGGAAATGCAGACAGTACAGCATGGTTGCTCTGCTGAAAGGAGCAGAAAAGGTGTAGCCAAAGACCACTATTAGATCCCAGGGCTTTAAGTGCCAGAAACCTGTTATTTAAAATAAAAATCCATGGGATGTTCACTGGGGGGTTTGTAGCCCCCTCTCATGACCAAACTCAGGTAGGGACTAAATGGAAGACAGTTTTGATGTGCAACTCACAAAACACAATTTGTGTACTTGTACTAAAGAATTTGAAGAGGTGTAATTTTTTTTGTAATTGTGTCAGATTAAAGAAAAAAAAAATAGTTACAAAACACCAAAGTTATAATGCACAAATTATTTTTGCAACAATAGTTCTGAACCATTTTAAGCAAAACAGAATTTAAGAGGTTTTTGAGTATTTGTGTACTTAAAATTTGAACAGGTGTGAAAAAATTTCTAATTAATTGTACACATACAAAACTTAGAATGTAACTCTCCCTTCAAATTTACACTTACAATGCACAAATTGTTTAGAAACAAAATAACCTTCATAGCTTAATATGCATCTTTTTAAAAGTACTATTAAAATTCCACAAAAATGCACGGTTTGTGAGTTTTACAAGGCAACAATCTTATCCATAAAATCATAAACAGTTCTTTGCATGTCTATTTTATGACACGTTTTATTTTGAAGGTCCTTCTGCATTTTAACAAGCTCCTCATTTAATGATTTAAACTGACACTTGTTTTCACTTTAGTAGTGATTTTTAACTGACACTTGTTTTACGTCAATTGTTTGTTTGAATTGTGTAAATAAAGTGCTTTTAATGTAAAAAAAAAAAAAAAAGTCTTCTACTGCTTCTTCTTCTTTGTTAGATTGGCGGATTGCAAACAGCTTATAGGTGCATACCGCCACCTACTGTCCATTAGTGTGTAGCTCTATAGTTCCACCTACTATATTCTATTTTTTTTATGTGTGTGTTATGTAAAAATAAAATTAATGCTTTATTAATAACCAAGTTTTCCTCCTCCATCTGTCACTAAAATGCCTTTAATACTCCATTCCCTCCCTTCTTTCCATAGTTATCTTCCTCATCCTCTCTCTTTCAGCTACATATGTAATGCGATCCATCAAATCATGATCCACATTTTCTTTAACAACCCTCACATAAATCATTATTTATCTTCCCTAGTAAAAACAAATGAAACAAATTCAAGTAGATATGTCCAGTTCTTAATCTAGAATAAATTATCTCTTCCCTTCTGTTTCTTTCTCCATAATTTTTTAACAATTACAGATTTTTGAACCCTATGTAATCTTCTTCCATTCTCATTTTCATCCCATATTTTTTGCCATAATTCTGTTTCTTTCTTTTTAATTATTGATTTACCTTCCTCTTTCCCAAATGGAATCTGATCCATATTCTCATTCTCATTCCTAAAGGAGTTTCTCCAGCCTATATTAAAAGAGCATTAATGGGCGTAGTTTTAGTTGCTCCAGTAGCTATACGTAATGTCCTATATTGCAATTTATCTGCTATTTGTAACAATGATTTTGCTGCGGCTCTATATACCATACATCCATAATCTATTGCTGATCTGCCCTGTAGATATTCAATAGTGACTGCTTATCAGCCCCCCAATCATTCCCAGCCACAGCTTTCATGAGGTTTATTTCTTTCTTACCTTTTGTTTTTAACTGCTTAATGTGCATTTTCCATGTATATGAACTATCTAACCATAATCCTAAATATTTGAATTCTATCTTTTAATAGATTGATCATATAGTTTTATTTCTCCTATATCAATATTTATTTTATTACTGAAAATCATATAACAGGATTTATTACTGACAGTTGTTTAAATCCCCATTCATATGACCATTTTTCTATTTTATTAACTGCTCTCTTTATATTTTTAACTACATACGAGACATTCTTTCCCTTCAACCATAAGCTCTGATGTAAAGCATTATTTTGAGGCTTCTGTTTGACAGATGACTTATTTTTGGCACTTTCGTCATGAAGGATATAAAATAAAAATTCTGTTCCTATTTAAAACGTGGAAACATGAGTAAAATAAAAAAAGACATGATGAATAACAAGATGTAATCCGAGGTGTTTGTTATTCTCCAACGACTTTTTTTTTTTTTTTTATACATATATTTTCTACGAAAGTACGACGTTGAACAAAAGGTTAGATCCGCGTTAGCTAGTGAGCTAACATGCCAACAGTTTGCCTTCCAGTCGGACACCTCCTCTTCATATGCAACAGTATAAATGAATACAATTTATCCCTCCTGAAGTTACGATTTTTAATTTATCTGCGCTTTTAAAAGAGGTATTCTTTTATGTTTGGTTTTGGCAGACATGCTAACATAAACGCTTAGAGTGTAGCATGTCCGCTGTCACTTTCTATCACTATCAGTTAACTCTGAAGTAGAGCTTTCTGTTCTTCAGGAGAACAAACAAAAAAATGTCTGCTACACATAAGCTGCTTCACTTGGTGAAGTTCAGGTGTCTGTGGACCAATGTGCGGAGAAAGGTTACCACCTGGTCGCCCGTTGGAGCTGCTTTTAATGTCAAACCTCTCAAGAGGCTGGAGCTGTTTGAGAAAAACGTGGTTTGTATTAAATATCTTCTATTTTATGTATTTGTGATATATATATATATATATATATATATATATATATATCTTGTATTCGTGACAGTAATGCCCTAATTCCAGTTGTTCTGTGTTTGCAGGGTTTGTTTGGAGTGCCAGAGCTCAGCTGTCCTGCTGGCTTCCAGGTAGCTACACAAACAGCCCTGAGAAACACTGAGCTCCTGCTGCACAGAGTCTGCTGCAGCCCCCCAGGTCTGGAGACAGTTCAGTGTTTTGACCAGCTCTCTGATGGGCTGTGCAAAGTGGCGGATCTGGTGAGTTCATCATCTTTAACCCTTAATAGGGCACTCAGTAAAATACTTAAAAAATCACAATTTCAAGCCAATAGTTTTATTGGAATCCAGGACAAGACCTTATTACCTTTGTAACACTCAAAAATATGGATATTTTGATGGCAAAATTAGTATCAATGTAATAAACAAGATACCAACTTACCTGAATATATGCAGAAAAGTAACAAAAGTTCTTCTATAAGAAATTCAAGAAAAACACTCTGAGAGTGAAAGAAACAAATTTTTTTTGGTACAACATAACCTTAGAGGCATTAATGCTGATACAGGCACTTACATTTTTAGATTATAAACCTAAATAATATAATTGTTAACTTTTCAATTAGTTTTTTACTTTTTTTTCTTGACTTGTTAACTTTTTTTTAACTTAATTTACAATAGGTAATACATCATTCAAGGGTACATCTAATTGGTCAAATGCCAAAATAAGATGTGCAGCCATGTAGCTGAATGGCTGGATATAGATCTTGTGCTTCTAGACCTCACTGAGGGACGAGGGGGGAGTGGGACTCCATTTGTTAGGGGTATGCAAGTGATCAAAAACGGTAACTTGCCCTATAAATGTCAGTTTATGCAAAAAGCTTAAATATTGACTAAGATTTAAGGGGAAGAGAAGAATATGCAGGTTACACTTTGATTACACTTTGCTCTCAATGGAGACATTTAAGTATAATATTCAAAAAAGACGATAGACATATTTCCTATAAATATGACTATATATTATTTTTTTCTATAAAAGTGAAATGTATTGATCTTTGCTCTCTGTTAAATGTTCATCATGTTGACAGCCTGGGTGTGACTGGTTTTCCAAAGTAGTACTCTTCAGTGCTGACCTGAAAGTAAAACTCTTATTATCCTTTTTCAAACAACTTTCAAACGTTTCCATTACTGCTTTTTCTGTTCAATTCAATTCAATTATTTCTCTAGTGCCAATTCACAACTCATCTCAAGGCACTTTACAGTTCACCAGATCATACAGTCAGATTGATTCAAAGTTTTCTATCTAAGGAAAACCAGTTGATTGCATCGACTCATTGACTCGAAGGCAATTCCTCACACCAAGCATGCTTGTAGCGACAGTGGAGAGGAAAAACAAGTTTTTATGACA
>NW_015151922.1:122424-123756 GCF_000732505.1 Cyprinodon variegatus
ATAATCTTCAGTAAGAATACCTCGGTTTCAGTCAATCACAGTATATACACCCAGATTTACAAATTCTTTTCCATCTTAATAATGCTAGCACTCTTACCTGCTTTTACGAAATGAAGCTCTAAAACTTCTCGGTTCCTAATCTCAGATTTGGCCACTAAGATGGTTGTTTCTGTTTTCATTGTTTCCTCTTCATTTGTCCTTTTTTGATATGTTTTTGATCCCTTTCTGTTTGTTTAAAAAGTTGTCTTCGGGGGATGAACTCTTAAGATATTCTAAGTCAGCAGGAGAATGAGTTGCTTAGTCTGAGAATATCCTTGTCCTTTTCCTTTATTTGCAGGCAGACTTTATAAAAGTGGCCCATCCAGACCCAGCCTACCGCGAAGCTGCAGAGAAGACCTGCATAGAGATTGGCACAGTTGTAGAGAAGTAAGATGCATATGTCTTCACGGAGTTTGATGACTTGCAACAACATGGGAGTAAAGCAGGACCCTAAAAACATCATGTATGCTTGTTGCAGGCTGAACACTAATGTGGAGTTATGCAAGAGCCTGAAAAATTTACTGGACAACCCAAAAGCTGTGGCAGAGCTGGACCCCGACACAAAGTAAATATATGATATTCAGTTTTTGGTTTGCTTTAACAGAAAAGTATCCCGAGGATGTCGAGATTTATGTTTTTTTCTCTTCCTAGGCGAGTGGCAGAGTTATTCATGTTTGACTTTGAAATTAGTGGAATTCATCTGGATGATAAACTGGTGAGCATTTCTTTACTATTACTGCCCTACTATTAAGGCTGCAAATTATGTCCCCCACTTATCTCTTCTTTCTTTTTTTTATACAGAGGAAAGAAGCTGTTGCTCTTCACGTTAAGCTCCTGGATCTAAGCAACGAGTTTCTGATTGGTTCCCACGTGCCCAACAGGATTGCAAAGTCTGCGATCCCCGAACATCTGCAGGTCCACTTCGCAAGTGAGGGAAGCTTCATTCAAATTGGAGGATTGCATGCAGATTCCCCTGATGACTTGGTATGCTGATAGTGCCCAACACTGACATGTCCCTCATTGCTCAACAGGTGGCACTGTTGCCTCAACTTAGATGACGGGCTAAGTTGAAGTGAAGTTCTTTATATCCTAAGTCTTCTCTGTCTGATGCATCTGTTTTTCTTTCTAAAGTGTTTAGTTGTTTTAGTGATATTTTGACTGTGTACAGCTTCAGTTCTGACCGATACATCTTTATAGTTTAATCCCTCATTTTAAAAAGTGAAATTTAGATTTATGGGGTTAAGTGTTTTAAGCCTTTATTTCCTGTCATTTCAATAATTATAGTTTTTAGAT
>NW_015151922.1:126111-126684 GCF_000732505.1 Cyprinodon variegatus
GAGAAAATCAGAATATTGATATAAGAAGGTGAAATATTGGAAACTCAAAGTGTTACAGACTAATCTGCTATTTAACTCAAAACCCTGGAAAGGTTTTCTGTAGGGCTGCAACTAGCGATTATTTTGCAAATCGATTAATCTATTGATTATTTTTTCGATTAATAATTGGATAGCAAAAGGTTTCTTAAAGAAGATTTTCCACTTGAGGAGTTCTGGATAGAGCATATTGACAGACAGACGAAAACATCTTTTTATATTGAATGCAAAATGTTTCCATTTTTTTTTTATTTTTTTTTACAAATTTCGCATAATTACTGCTCAAGGTGGGTCGCTCTGTCAGCTAAAGGCATGTTTTAGGGTCTCTATACTCCAGTTAACGATTAACCGATTACTAAATTAGTTGACATTTATTTCAATATTGATTAATCCCTATGAATTCTTGTTTCTGAGGCTCTAAATGGTCTCTGGGTCAGTTGGCTATACGGTCATGAGAAAGCTGCTGACTGGTAAGATGTCCAGTAGAAAGTCACTGACTCGCTCTGCAAGGAGTGTAACCAACAAAAGGCAAGGCAA
>NW_015151922.1:128811-149154 GCF_000732505.1 Cyprinodon variegatus
GTTATACTTTTTTTATTTTGTTCCTTAAAATCCCTTTTAATGAATGGAATTATATATATTTAATGATTTTTTTTTTTTTGCAGCTCTTTAGTTTCTATGTGTTTAAAGTTCTTTATAAACAATTTTGGATCTGATTTAATATCTGCCTTGATAAGTTATAACTTTTCAAGAACATTCATGTATTGAAAGCCCAGGCAAATATATTTAATTATCCTCAAAAGCCTCTGGCTTTTTGTGTTCCCTATTTTAAGTGTATTCTGTGTGAGGTGAATGACTCAAACGGTCCAAAAATATGCACGTTAGGTGGACCAGAGTGCTCTAAATTACCCACAGGAATGATTGTTAGCCTGGCAGCCTGTCCAGGGTGTTCCCCTGCCTTCAGCCAAATGCATGCTGGGATAGGCTCTGGCCCTTATTGACCCTGTGCAGAAAGAGGTGCGTACAGCCAGGAATTAACGCCTGCAGACAGTTAGCTCATAACTTGTTACTTTTATCTTTTTATCTTCCAGAACAGCAAAGGATTTTCAGATGATGAGAGAAATGAAGAAGAAGCTCAACCCTCGTAATGCTGTGGGTGTTTTTTTTTTTCTCATTGCAAAAAGTTCTATATTCTGTTTCTACAGCAAATGGTGTTACTCTGATGCTTTCATTATTGTTCTTTATTTCAAGCTTCAGTTACAGTGTCTAACTCCTGCTTTCCCACAGGAGCTGATGCCCTGGGATCATCCGTTCCTCAGCGGTGTCCTGCGTGCTGAAAGGTGGAAACCTTAACTTGTTTTCCTGCCCTTGTCATTTGATAGAAATCAGGTTGAGCTGTATTTTTGTGATGACATTCGGCGGTCATATTTCCATTCTCTTGGTTAGCGCACCCAAACTGTGCCTCAGGTGTCGCTCGTTACAAAGGGGGATATGGGAGAAGCATGGGATCCACTGCGCTGCCGTCTACATATCCTACTTTAGGAAACTTGAACAAAATTTCTTTTTTTAATGTATCATAAGATACTGTTGTATCCTATGTGTAAGTTTAGAATTAATGTCTGTTAAAATGAGTAGCATTTTTTCACTCTAAAACAAAAAAGGTGAAAGGTTGGTCTCGTCCAGTTCCTAGCAGCTACAGATAAAGGATTTTAGGTTTATATTTGTTTGTTTTTTTGACTTTGTCAAAGGATGAAAGAAAATGGTTTGATATCTAACAAAACCAGTCCTATTTTTTTTTTTTTCTCAATATTTATTCTGGTGTACTACTGTAATTTAAAGTTGAACAAAAACCGGAAGTCATGCTAAGATCAAACAGCGTTTTTCACAAAATAAAGCATAAGCCCTATTTACGAGCATGGTAAACGAGTTAACTGTTAAGAGTAAATGGTATGCACAATTGAACCGGACCATGCCTGACGCAACCAAACTGCGCTAAACTGGATGATTCTGCTTAGCAATTTGATGAACATCAACACCTGTTTCCTGCATCTGTAAGCCCTGATTAGACAATCATTTGTCGTATCCTCTTCCCAAAAGCCGACTCTGTCAAGTAAACCCACCAAAGGCTGCCTTCTTCGCCTGACTGTTCCCAAATTTTTTAAATGTTATGGGCGCTGCCATGTTGATTTGCTTGTTTCCCTCTAGAGAGCAGTAGTACTGTAGAGCGTCGAGACGAGGAACGATCCTAGCGTTTTGTGTAAATGGTTGTAAGGAACCGAGCTTGGCACGGTTAACTGATCCAAGCTCGTCACGGATCGGTTTTCAGAGGGTAGCGTATTGAGGCTATAGGCTTCTCAAACCTTTAAAGCTACAGTGTGTAATTTTTTTAGCGACAGCTAATGGTCAGACTTCAGCAACATGAACCAGGCCGTCATGGTAAAAAAGGGCTTCTTTAACATCCACATCACCCATCTTTACCTAGATACGTTAATAAAAGGTATTTTATTAGTCAAGTGTAGGATGTTGGTTTTATATATCCCTATATCGCTGCAGTCTCGTTCGGATGTCATGGCCATTCCTACAGCCACAGTTTTTTTTGTTTTTTTTGGCTCAGCGCTGTCGTAGAACAAAGATGTCTGCTTCCATAAATGAGAGACCTACTTCTATGTAATTATGAATAGGAAATTCTAACATAATGAAAAAATAATCATAACATACTTATGTATATTACAAAAACTGTAAAAGTGTTTGTTTTACAAATGTACACATATGAGAGGTTGACCTGAACCCCGAATGTCATGGGACAGGAAAAATATAGAGAAGATAAAATCGTTTTACATTTGGGAAAGTTTTTTTCAATTATAGATGTATTTTTTTCATTATTCAGACTTCCTCTTTTCTCTTTCCAGGTACAACATTGAGCCAAGCCTGTACAGCCCGTACTTCTCTCTTGGTGCTTGCATGGAGGGCTTGAACAACCTTTTCTCCCAGCTGTATGGTGTCTCCCTCATGTCGGAACATCCAGGCGCTGGAGAAGTGTGGAGTGAAGACGTCCGCAAACTGGTGATTGAAATCCCCCGTGCTGATTGTGTTTTAAATCCCACCTTTTGTGTAGAGATCTTTTTTCTTGCTTACAGCTGAGAGTCTGTCTGTTTGGGGGTGTTTGTGTCTAGGCTGTGGTGCATGAAACTGAAGGGTTGTTGGGATACATCTACTGTGACTTTTTCCAACGACGAGATAAGCCTCACCAGGTAAGTAAATTTAGTATAAATGATCACTAACGTTTCTCTTTGTAAGATATCCCCTCAAATAATGAGATTAGCATTTGTTTTGGTCATTGCCTGCATCCATCTCAGGTCCAAAGTGGATCTCAATGGGTTACATAAATGCACATATTTGTTACCAATCTTCAAAATTCATTTTGTTTTTAAGCTTTTTTTGTTACGGATTTTTCAAATGTAAAAAGATGAATGTTTTCTTAGACCTTTATTTAGTTAAACATGTCCATATCAGGGCCGTATGCAAGGTCCAAAAAATACTTATGTCAAGGGTTAGAACTTCTAAGCGGGTAGGGGTGGTGTGCTCCCAGAGCCATTTTATTTCCACCATTTAAATCTGGACATTTTCAGAGTCTTAAGGAGGATAAGTCACATCATTCTGACTTTTGAATAGGCTAGGCAGTGCATTTTTCTCTTCCTGTTCTCCCATGCCAAACATTTCAGACATTGTAAACTTGATTTTTATGTCATCTTTCTTTTGAAACTTCTATCTAAAGGTATTGTGTCACAAGAGACTTTCCAGGATAATTGAAATGAGTTGCTTATTATGTACTTCAGTATTTGAAAAAAGGCACCCGAGCCCTATGACATTATTATATTGATGATGGTGCCTAATATGTTTACTCTGGTTAATTAAAGCTTTTAAACATATTTCTATTATAATCTAACACAATATTTCCATTATCCTGCATTAAACATCTGTTTTTTTTAAACTTAGAAATGTTTGCCGCTCTATCTTCCTTTTCTAGTAGCTGCTCTTCCTCTATTTCTCCTCACTGCTCCTCTTGCCACTTGGCCCCAATTTGAACTCTGTTTAACTTGGTGATTTCTTACCAATCCTGTGTTCGCTTTAGTGAAGAATATCAACACAGTCAAAAACTAAACTGGTAAAAATAAAAATATGCATTTCAACACATGTTAACATGAAGTGAAGCTAGTTTCCCTGGTCTGGGATCAGCCCAACTTAAACTACTCTAAAACTTACACTGCTCTACACCTACGTTTGTAGCTCCATTTGCTCCTCTTCCAATAAAAGACGGACTCTCTAACGGCATCGGTAGCTGATGCGTAGCAGTTACCATAGCGACAATGGGTACTGACGACGACGCAGCACACATGCCTAAACCCTTGAGCACTGTTTTATTAAAAAGTTTTGCTACTTTTGGCACTTCAAATATTAAACAGCTCACAGTTTTGCGGGAAGATCATCGTCCTAAATTCAGTTTCACTGAAATGTATTTTTATTTATATATCAGAATTTAATAACTAGATAAATACAAACAGTGGTAGTTACAGCCCTGCTCCATATAGTTGTATTCCCAGCATAACGTTTAGTTTTGAAAGCATAATTTTAAATGAGGCAGTTAGCCAAAGATAAATAATTAGGAAACACATCTTTATTGATGGTCCTACTAAAACCTTTGTCCAGATTTAATCCTCAACTTCCACTTTGCCATCTAACTCTGTAGATGAGCTGGTTGATAACTTTCATTCTGAAATCTCGGACATTGTTAATTTGGTTGCTCCTAATAAAGTAAAGGTTGCTTCTGGGAAGAAAAACTCAGCATGGAGAGTGCTTTACTAGTTGTAAGTGAAAAGGGAATGTCAAAAAGCTGAGGATAGATGGTGAAAACCTGGTTCCAGGTTTACTGTAACCACTACATAGAGAGACTCAGCTGAAAACATTACATCTTTTCTTATTTGCCACGGTTGACAGGCTAACAAACTCTGCTGTAAACTGTAATATATGAACCCCACTCTACCAGGGCACAGATAGTAGTCTGTAAATCAATCCATATCAATCCCAGTCTAAAGTTGTCTCCAACTTAAACTGAACTTGGCAAAATTTCCCAGTTTTACAAAATTAAACTACAAATACTTAGAATAAATCCTACACCATAAGCTCTTCTTCTTGCTGTCTTGATGTTTTACCCACAGCATTCTTTAGAAAAGCTCTGCCTGTCACAGCATCTGATTTATCTTAAATAATAAACACATCCCTTTTTGTCAGCATTTATGAAACTGATGTTGAAAAAGATTAACTTGGGAAAGCTGCTACTGCAGAACTACAGGCCCATCTCAAACCTCCCCTTCATCAGCAAGATTAGTAAAGCTCTCTTTCAGGGGTTAAACATCCTAACAATAACCAAGTGCTTCAGCTTCTTCCAGTCAGCCTTCTGTGCTCATTTCAGTACAGAGACTGACCTTGTCAAGGTGCTCAGTGAAGTCTGTGGAAATGCAGACTGTGGAAGGATTATAGTGATGGTTTCATTGGGCCTTAGTACAGTGTTTGTCACTGTGACCACTCCATTTTAATAGTGTGCTTGAAGAACTGGGTTGGCCTCTCTGGTAGAGAACTGGACTGGTTTGAATCCTCATTGGAAGAGGCTGAATTAAAACAAGACTAAAGTAATGATTTTTTTTCTTTATTTACCAAAGGAGGATTTTTTTAAAGTTAGAAACCAGCAATCAAGCTGGAAATCTGGATTGACTTGAATCTGAACCTCCTGGGAGACAGGAAATCATATAATTAAGAAAATTGAAGGTTTGAACATCTCAGAAACTATATGGACCAATTACACACAGACTTAGTTAACCAAGTCACTGAAATAAATTAGCTTTTCTATAATATTCAGATTTAAGGAATAATACTGTATATGTTTGTCTTTGCAGGACTGTCACTTTACCATCCGGGGTGGACGCTGGTGCCAGGAAACGGACCAGTACCAGCTGCCAGTTGTGGTTCTGATGCTGAGTCTCCCCCACCCTACGAAAAGCGCCCCCACTCTGCTCACTCCAGGCATGATGGAGAACCTCTTCCATGAAATGGGCCATGCCATGCACTCCATGCTAGGCAGGACTCGCTACCAACACGTGACAGGTGCAGAGAGCGCAGACGCACACATCGCTCTGAGCAAATCGGGGAAAAAAAACAACTGTAACCATTCAAAGCTTAAAAGGCTTATTTGAGTTAAAGTCAACTTTGGAACGTGAGACAGGATTTAGTGAAGTAATAACAATCCAACAGAGCAGAAGGTGATCCCCGATGACATTTTATGAGCTTTATGAGCTCCCTGTCTGTAAGCCATGACTGTGTGTAGTCCCAAATGTCACAAGCTAGAATTACATTGTTTGACACCGACCTGGAGGGTTTTTTTTTACACCGCGGCGAATTTGAAATGGAAACTATATCCGATCAAGTGTAAGCCCTGAGGGAAGGTTATGACGCTCTACACCATTCCTAGTGTCTGATGATGCTGAAAAATGTCAAGTAATTAAAGAGAGCATGGCTGAGTAACAGTATTAGCTGATAGCGGTTGCTTTATTCAAACATGTTCCAGCATGTTTCTGAAATTTAAAGTCCTCATAAAATTAGATTCATTTATAACCTAATGTGACACTTTCCTCCCCTTTTTTTATAATTTAATATTTTCCTTTTTTTTTTGCTGTTTAAGGGACCAGGTGTGCGACTGATTTTGCTGAAGTCCCCTCCATCCTCATGGAGTACTTCGCCACAGACTACAGAGTCATCAGCCAGTTTGCCCGTCATTATGAAACCGGACAGGTATGACCATAACAACACAGAACCAACAGCCCAATTCTTTTAAAGACTTGCTTGCTAACAGTTTTGCTCCGTCTGTGTTTCGTCAGCCTCTGCCTGAAAGCATGGTCACTCGTCTCTGTGAGTCCAAGAAGGTGTGCGGAGCGGCAGACACCCAGCTGCAGGTAAAAACCACTGGAAATCTTAGCAGGAAGTGGAGATTCAATACTTCTGTCCTTCTTTAGGCCGATGTATGATTTGTTTCTTCAGATTAGGGTAAGGTAAGGTAATCCAGTAAACTGTTACTTTTATCAGGTTCATTTTGTTGTTAGTAAAGTTGAATTTTCCATCAATACCTAGTTCAAATAAGTTTCTGAATTAAAATAAATGTATAAATGTAACCATGTTGCTTGTTTTGTTCCCATTAGTGTAACGAAAAACAGACAAAACAGACTTCTCAGCATGAATTTATTCAACTGCATGTTTAATTTTCTTCACGTAGGCTCCCAAAACCAAAATGAAATGAAGCATTTTCTGACTATAGATCTCCTAAATAACACCTTTTTTTTTTTTCCCGCAAAGGAAAATACAATATCATACAAACTAAGAGTAGATCTCAAAGCTTACAGGTATCCCTCGGTGCAAACCTCCCTCCCTCCTAAAACAAAAACAAACATGCATTCAAACCAATCCATGCATATCCATGTACACTCCTGTCTCCCCATAGAAGTACACAGTAGGAGTCATAAATAAATGCAACAGGCAGCAACTTGAACATAATATAGGAGATTATAGCATGAAGAATTCCACTTTTAATATGCAAATTTAGAAACTCTCCATCCCGTCAAGTAAGGGCAGTCAGAGATCATTACAACAATAAGCATGATTATATTCTCCCAGGTTAGCTTTTCCAGAGGTAAAAGGAAAGCTAGTTGATCCAAGAAAAACGTCAAAGTTGGAGTTGACTTATTCTCCCAACATAAAATGCATTTTTTTCCAAAATAAGTTATCAAAATCTTTACCTATATTTTCTTGTAGTTCAGCTATGTATTTTGTGTGCCATTAAGTAATTATAAACCACTGCATATTTTTGAGTTTTGTATCCAAAACTGGTTGGGTAAAAGCATCAATCAAGCTCAAATGACTTTTTAAAAGATCACAATTCTAAAACATATGCAAGAATTTCCGTCCACTTTTTAAAATCTTTGACAAAGTAGCGATATTTCCTTTGATATTTTATGCATTTTTATTGCTGTTAGATAGGATTTAAGAGTACATTTGTAATTGGTTTCCTTAATCTTATTACTTGTGAAAGGAAATGGGGTTTATTTTAAATAAATAATTTTTATTCGGGCCTTATCTTACAAAGTCTTCCCTATCTACTTCTCCCATATTGTTTCTTGGAATATAGATTGTTCCACTCTTTTCAAGTTATTTTAAAATTGACGATTTTTCTTCTGATTATGTCTGAGAATAACACAGTGTCCTCCAGTTCTGATACCTCTAATCACAGTTCCTTTTCTTTGATTAAGAAATTCAGATTTTTTTCTCAAATTTCTTTTAAGACTTTCATGATTTTTAAATGAAATGTATGAAATAATTTGTCCCCTTAGCTTAGAGAAGCTTTAGCTGCTTTCCAGATTATATTGGGCTCTAAAATTTGTCGCCATTTTTAACCAGTTTTACCTTTTTGACGCTATTAAAGAGTGTGTCTTGCTTAACTAGTGTTCACTTAAATATGTTCAGAAAACTGCTATAATAGTCTGAAATAAACTAAAATATTTAGTTATATTATTCATTTGTTCAAACATGCAGCTTGTCACTAAGCTCACTCCTTGCTACAGCTGACGAAGCTTTCATTAGGGGCTGATGACTGAATAGCTAATGCTAGTATGTCTACTGTTTTGATATGACCTGTTGATGAATCAGATTGAAACATATATTTCAATGTAGAGGAAATAGTGACAAGGTCAAGAACAGATGAGGTTTCGGTACTCCTTGGTCCAGGTTTGTGTGGTCTTGACTACAACACTAGGATCAAGAATGTGGCAAAAAATTATTTTCTTTTTCAACTTAAATGTTTGGTTTAAACTTTATAAAACGACTAATAACTCGAGATTCGATTCGTTAGACATAGTTTTGGATTAGCCTCCTATTTAGCATGCTGTGTTGTTGTTGTCTTAAAACAGTCACTTAGATTACAGGGAGTATTGCTAACTTAAACCGGACATACACTGTACAATATTTTTAATCATACTCAGCTACAGCTCAAACTGTACAATGAAATTGCAGGGTTTAAATGTTCATAGCTCACAATTTATGTTCTTACACTGTACTGCCCGATGCTCTGATGCAATTGAACTGCTCACATGGTACAAGCAAAAACCATACCTCAAACGTTGCGGCGAGAGATGCCAAACACGTCAATCTGGAAGAAGAAGAACCTTGTTTTCACATGCGCATTGTGAGATGCTCAGGTAAATTGGCCTCTAGACCCTTCTATCTCTGCTTCAACAGCAGGATTCGCTAACAAACACCTCTCCAACTGAATTTCAGAAATTTTTGAAGTGGTCATGAGAGGCTAATCGGCCCTCGTTACCTACTACACGACGCAGGACGCACAACAAAGCTGAAACTCAGCCCGATCCAAGAAATTCTTGCACGACTGGAGAAACGGCCAGAGAATGGCAAAAACTCTTAGTGTATGCCCGCTTTTAAACTTTCATTTTAATTCTAGTAAATGGACTATCTATACTTATTTTGACTGCACTGGAGTGAGCTAAACCCTTTGGTTGATTTTAGGATACGTTTCAGAATTGTTAGAATAGTTTGATGGATTCAAAGGTTATAATTCTAGTAGGTTCACCTTTTCATATAAGCCTAGAATGCAATGTGAGTGTGCTCTAGTGGTAATTTACATTCCTGTGTGTGAGAGAGCCCCGACGGTGCCGCTTTCATCATTTTCACTTTGTGTTTTTGAACCCACAGCTAAGCTTGTCCTTGACTTATTAAAGGGTTCTTTTTTCCCCTGCTTAACATGTCTGGTTCTGTTTTTTGTTGTCTGTTTTTTTTCTCTCTCTCTTTTTCTGTCAGATTTTCTATGCAGCCTTGGACCAGATCTACCACAGCCAACCGCATAACCGTTCCACAACAGAAATCCTTAAGGAGATGCAGGAGAAGTTCTATGGCTTGCCTTACATACCCAACACGGTACATCCCGCTCATCTTTAAACCTTTCCTCATATCGTCTGTGACTTTTCATCATTGTCTTGAAAGGGAGTCAGTTATTTGACTGGAGCGCCCAATCTTTTTCCTTTTAATGTCTCCCTCTGTGCTTTCTGACTAGTTTTTATATGTTTTGGTCAGAAACAAAGGTAGTTAAAGGATTAAAGTGTTGTTTAAAGCTCTGCTGACATAACAGAGAATACTCAGTCTTTCTATGAGCGCTCCACAGCTTTAGGTGAAAAAGATGAAGCCAGGAGGCAAAATAGAATAAAATAAAGTAATAGTTCAGCTCACAAAGTTCTTCATACAGAATGTCCCTGGAGCTTTAATTATGTGGCGTGCCCTCAGATGGAAACATTGCAGAAAAGTTGAATATTCTCTCATAATGGCAGCATCTGTTCCTGTGGTTTTCCTCAGAGCCCTCCTGCTTGTTTGTCCATCTCAAGTCATAACTTTTGACTGCTGGTTAGTTTTTAGCCTAAACTAATATAAGAACATTATTGCAGGGATGGATTGTGATGCATGTTGCAGCATCTCACCCTCAGCTGAAGGCAAAGTGGCTTCAAGTTACACAGACCACATGTTCGCTTTTAAGATGGATGTTTTGTGGCAGACAGTTAAAAGTCCTCCTTTTAAGGCTGATCCTCTTTTATTTAAAAACAAAAGGATAATTACACAACAGCTCATGTCTTGCATCTTCTTTTTAACAATTGTAGAAACCTGGTGATGAAGAAAACACAAGTTGAGCGTGGAAGGAGCGCAGCGTGTCTTTTATCTCCCATACAAGAAGTGAAAAGCCGACAGTTATTTGGTCTCCTTTTGAAAGTGAGGATCAGGAGGATCTCTTGCTGACGCGTCACCCGCATGCGATCCCTTAGAAATGTTGATGTTAATCATCCCATTTTAAGCAAAGGGATTAAAAACAAAAGAGCAGTCTAGGAGTCTAAAAACCATTTGGAGGGATGGTGTGATGGGTGCTTAAAGGATCTTCAAACACACTTGGAAATGATAGTAAACAGCTCTTCTGCAGCTGTCAGCAGTTATAAGGAAACGTTGGTCACACAGTCTTTAAAACACGAATCTAAGTAAGCAGCAGTGGAGTGTTTCTCTTTTCCCAGTTTTATTCAGTATTTTTTCAACATATTTCTTTGCAAAAGCTTTCATAACCTAGAGCTTTTTTGCTTCTTTTCATGAAACCGCAAACATTTGTATTTTACTGGTAATTTGTGAGCTCGATCAACGAGAGAAAGAAAGAGAAAGAAAATAATATTTTACATTTTTATTTTCAAAATAAAATCCAATACCTCTGCATAAAACCCAGATTAAATGATTTAATTATGATTCAGTAATCGATTTATCGTTTATTGGAGTATAAAGATGCTAAAACAATCATTTTCCTGACATAGCAACCCACCTAGAGAAGTAACTATACCAAAATTTGGAGGAAAAAAAATTTCTTTTAAGATTTAAAAAATTTACTTTTCTTCCTTTCAGTATGCTCTATCACGAACTCAAAGTCGAAAAGTTTTAGTTTCACCTGGTTTAAGTCTGTAAAAAAAAATCTTCTTTAAGGAACCTTTCGCTATCCGATTATTAATCGAAAAAGTAATGACAGATCAATCGATTATCAAAATGATCGTTAGTTGCAACCCTGTTATAAACAACATATAATTTGCAATGAATATCTTAGACGACACACAAGCAATGGTCAGCTGTGGCAGTGGAGCTTAAAATTTTTGTGGAGGATTTTCACGAAATTTTTTAAAGACACGCCCTCTCCACTTTAAAAAAGATGCACATGCACAACCCTGTACCTGCTTCTAAGAGGGAACACCTATTAAACACTTGCAAGAGCATGCATAGGCCCAATCAGGGTCCCTCAATCAGGGACTATAAAGTGGACTTTATAGTGAACTCAGTAAGCTGACTGTTCGGACAGATGATCACTGCTTTCTGCTCCCCGTTTGTCAGGTAGCTCCACCGCGCGGTGCCTGCTCCGTCTTTGTTATTAGATGGCGCTGTCGTCGGTGCTGTGACAGCAAATCCCATAATACTTCGGAGGAGAGCTCTCTGCGCAAAGTATTCTGGGATATATCTGCCTCTTCTGAGGCCTTTCTTTTCACCTTTTTACCTAAAGGGCCTCGGCCATTTTCAAGGAACCGCTGTGAGAAAGGTGAGCTTCAATGACTGTCTGAAACCGTAGCTCACCGCACATATATGCCTGAAAGTGCACATGCGCAGAAAAAGATGGCTAACTGGGCCATCTTAAGGTTATATGTTTACCTTATGTAAACATATAACCACAATGATTGACAATTAGGAGGACAACTTATTTAGATGATCCACCCAGAAATTAAAGATTTTCCTCTATACCTTTAAAGCTGAGTTGGGGTATTAAACTGTAACCTTTGCTTTACACATCAGAAAGGAGTTTTGTCAGAAAATGTGTAAGACTGTGACATCAATATAAACGCTACCAAGATGTGTCCATTCCCTAACCAAGAGAATAGAGCACAGAGAGGAGTCATAGCTGCCTGTATTGTCCTCCTTCTCGGCTGGGAAAATCTGTCTACAAGACATTTACTGAGGCTTTTCTAAACACATTGAGGCCTTAGGACCTACATATAGGTTTTTTTTTTTGTTGGGTCCGGGGGCGGTGCTTAATGTAAAATGGCAGAATGCTAACACTGTGTATCACCCTGAAAACCCCTCAGTTTTTTCTTCAGAGTGGACAGTTATCTTGGTTCGGGTTTAGGGAAAGATGGAGCTAAA
Organism: Cyprinodon variegatus; assembly: GCF_000732505.1. Lineage (NCBI taxonomy): Eukaryota > Metazoa > Chordata > Actinopteri > Cyprinodontiformes > Cyprinodontidae > Cyprinodon > Cyprinodon variegatus. The sequence goes on from NW_015151922.1 coordinate 141,046, forward strand.
TTGTGGAATAAAACCTGTTGAAAGCCGCAGAACATTTGAGACAGTCCAGAGTTTTATCTCCCAGCGGGAAAAGGACACAAGCATTAAATCTAAGCTGAAATTAAAATGTGAAAATGCTCCAAAGTCCGGAGCTAAATCTACTTGAAAACCACTTGACGTGACGTTCATTCGGTCGTATTGGGTTGGAGTAAATAAGAGAAAAAGGTTTTTCAGAAAAGTATAGACCCAGAGGGACCTGAATGCTCTCCTGTGTTGATCTGTGGTTCAATATAAATTGAAGTTTATTTCTGGAATTTAAAGATGGTAGAAAAAGTTCAATGGATATGAAGTTTTTCAAAGCACTTTGCTTTTTCCATTTTCACATTTATTGGATGTCCGAGAGCTTTCACAGGCCTCAAAATCTCTGTGATCCAAGCTGCTGTATATCTGCTTTACACAGCAAACTTTTCCTCGCTACAAAGTTATGAGCCGTGACTCCTCTCAAGAGTGCACTTTCCTCTTATTAAAGTCCCCCCAGCCCAGAAGAGTCCTGTCAGCGTGACACTTTAGAGGCAGAGTATTTTCCCCGCTGCTGAATCGTTCCGAGGAAATGAATCTTCAAAGCTGTTGGACCACAGCTGGAGAGGAGCAGCCAACAGTTTAGTTTAAACTCTAAAAGCAGCTGTCTCATAGCTGAGGACACTTTTTATTGAAGTATTCGCAGATATGGGCGGCCAACACTGCAGTCAGCTAAAATCCCTTATTACCTCCGACAAGGAGCTTATGTTTGTAGTCGAGTTTATGAGTGTGTGTCTGTCCATATACAGGATGACTTGGAAAAAGTATTTTAATGACATTTTTACCAAATGTTTACCTCAGTCCAAGGAACAATATGGTGATCATTCACATTATAATCTGGATGCACACATTTTTTAAAGGCTTCTTCAACATTATTTGCTGGAACAAGCAGGGCCCCCCTAGGATGGCAGCAGTGACTAATGATAGCTTCAATTTTTGACTATTAAGGCCGGGTCACACCGTTTGCATACGACTTTTTACTCTCCGTTCCGACTTTTTTTCCATGTCACACTGGCTGCATATAGAGAGGCTTCTACTGCGCAGGGTGAGCAGATTTTTGCAGATTTCTTTTTCAGTTCTCTCTCTGTGCCACATAAATTAATACAATTTCCCATATTTGACTTGGACAGATTATGAAATGTTAAAATTAGTATTAATAAAAGCACAGGAGCAGCTATAAAGCAAAGCCCCACTTAGCGAGTATGTGCAGCATCTCAAACCAGAACAGTTTAATGAACTATATTAAAAACATAATGAGAACTGCGTTTAAAGGAAAGGAAAACTCAGAAATAAAGGCTGTGGGAGAGTTTAAATGGTGTCTGAGGCAGTGAGAGGGGATTCTTAGAGAGAGATCTAGGAGGTTTGTTGAAGTTTTACTTATTTTATTAATTAAAAAGGTGGGAGAGATACGCTGCCCTTACCTGTTCTGTCTGCCCCTTATTATTTTGTTTTTTTGCGAGGCTCAGAGGATCACTACTTGATCACTTTTCTGTCCTCCTGAACTCATGTCATTGATTAAAATACCCTTTTTTAATGTGTCATTTATTGTTTTTGCAGGAGTCTGTCCCCCCGAGAGTAAAACATTTGGTGACGATCCAGAATATAAACCAGTTTTAGCTATAGATTTTAAGTCACAATATGGGGCAACATTTGCTGCTTGGCGGAGATTTGCGCTCTGAGTGCTGTTTTTAGTTTCACATTGTAACTATCAACAAATGGATTAATTCTCAAAACAAGGAAACATTCATCGATGCAAACAGACGTTAATTAATTGGTAATGGTTAAAACTTTTTTTGCTTTAGTGCTGATGAGTTGGAGCTCTTTTATATATAGGATAACAAGGTTGAATCCATTGAAGTGCTTACTTTCCTATAATTGCTAGTTTTTATTGGTCAGTGTTAAAACCTAATAATCTGATGTTGGGCTGGGTCAAAAAATCGATTTAATCGATTTTGAATCGATTCCTTTATATTTTTGCGATATCGATGTCTAGGGAATGAGATCGATTAGTTTAAGATGCGTGACGTTCACATTCAAATGAGCAGGAAAGATTACTTCAAGCCAAACAGCTGCAAATATAGCCAATGAGTTGACTGGACACATTAACAAATGGGGGCTGACCAGCAAACACCCTGTAGTTGTTACAGAGAAAGCTGCAAATATGGTTTGTGCAGTGAAGATAATGCAGCTCATGCATGTCGGCTGTGTCCCCGCTATGTCACGTCTGCTTGCCCGATTGTGGCTTCACTTTTTCACTTTTCACAAACAAGTTTGCACTTATAAGACAGTTTTGTGCACATCTCAAGTTGAAACTGTCTGATTTACAAGTTTGCACTTTGTGTTTAATGTGACAGTAAAAAATAAAATACATGAGTAATTTTAAAACACAGTTGAACCACTTTCATTATTGTAAAAACAGATCGAATCGAAATTAATCAATTTAGAACTTTATTAATCAAAATCCAATCGTTTCAGGACTTGGGCGAAAATACCCAGCCCTAATCTGATGTAATTTATTTATTTAAAAAAAAATGATGATTAAGATTTAATACACACCCTTCAGCGACAATTAAACACAACCCACTAAACTTCATTTTAGATGTTTTTTACTGTATGCACTTTTCCTACCTTTCTGATTCTGTTTCAAAGTTCCACAGGTACAACAAGCTGATAGTAAGCCAGGCTAACTGTAGTTGTCTGCCTCACAGATGTACCACTCCTAGCTCTTTCACTAAATTTAAAACACTGTTGTGTTTAATAAAGGTGGCGAATGGCACACCTAGAGTTTCCACCCTGACTGTCCAGCCTTTCACAACGGGACCATTTCCAAACAGTCCATTTGTCCTTGTGAAAGGCAAAGGAAAATTATAGGAATCTTATTTTTACCAGCAGACTGGCTTAGGGTTTCATTGGCAGCTTATTCATTATATTTAGAGGTGGTTAGTGTAACCCAAAATTTTACTCTAGTATCCAAGAAATTACTAAAGTAAAAGTCAAAGTATTTGGTAAAAAGGCTACTAAAGTATGACGTACTGAGTACCTCCTCAGGACATCTGACATTTAAACTCTTGTAATAAACCAACCAGTTACATGAAACTTCTGGTATTTTAAAGACTATCTATTAAAATGAATAATGTGACTGAAAAATAACAATTATAGGCAGAAGAAACAGTTTTTTGATTAATTTCTCTTTATGATAGAGTTATAGCTTTTTGTATTTTAGCTTGACCTCCAAATGTCACAGTATGTTTAAGTAAATTTGTGCACAAAAAAAAATAATTTTGACATAAACCGCATTAAACACTTTAGAAAACAAACAAAGTTTATTTAGTGACTCACAATGGATGGAGTAGTCACACATTTAAGTCACGTTAGAGTAGCAATAATTAACAAAAAGAAAATATAAGCAAGAAAAAATAAAAAGTACAATAAAGTAAAACTCAAGTGAGTAAATGTAACAAGCTACTATCACCTAATATTATATTAAAGGTTTGGAAACTTCTTTTTAAATTACCATTATTATTATAATATAAATATATACGTTCACTTTGACTTAATGATTTTTCTAAAGTTAGATTTGAAACAAAATCTTTTTTTTTTTTTTTTATGTTTCACACCATTAAACAAACTAGCAGCAAAATGCTCAAGAGAAAATAAATCAGTTCACTGAAAATATATTAAGTTACGTTAACGCTATTGTTTCATGTTAGGAGGTTAGAACATAAAACAATTATGTTAAAGTAACTGAATATGATTAAGGAGATGCCAAAAATGTCATCTTTTTTTTCTTCTTTGCTCTCACACTGAAGTCATCAGTAAGCTGCATAAACACTCTTAGAATATAAATCCAGATGAAAGATCCACTTTTATGACAAAGGTCTGATGGCATGGTGTTAACTGCAGCAGTGAACCTTTGTTGGCGGGTCTTTGAATGGTTGCCAGCTGAATTTCCCCACAGTGCAGAGCTCATAAAAACTCTGCCTTTATAGATACGCTGAGGGGCTGCTTCAGGTGTTCACAGGAGGAGCAAGGAATGAGGAGAGGGGGGGCTTCTAGGGATTTCCATTTTTGTCCTTTTTATAAATTTGCTTTCATGAAGCCTATAAAATAACTTCTATTCATTTAAAGAGTTAGAAAACGATACTGGAAGCTGTCAAAACTAAATAATTGTTCTTTTTACAGTCACTATTTATTGGCAGTGGCGTCATATTTTGCAGCAGTTCCTCCTTTATATCAGCGTCTCTTTACAATCTAATTTTAATATCATATTTTCCCTTTTTTACCTTGCTTGGGTTTTCCCTCTTTTCATTTATTTTTTATTTAAACAGAAAAAGGAGAGATGCACAGTACCAGGTTATAACACAAACTTGTAGTCCCTGACCAGGCTGAATATGATAAAATAACATCTATTTATTTCCTTAAACGGCATAAAATAATTGCATACTGCACATCCATTCATTTACCATTATACTATCCCAGACACTCATTTTCAATTATATGAACAACACTATGATGAAGTGAATCACAGTGTGAAGAATTAGCATTTCTATCTTTTCAAATCAATCCACTTTGAATAGTGCAATAAACTAGAGCAGAATAGGATGTGTTGTTGTATAAATCAACCTCAGACGTTACAGAACAGCCCCTTTCACATTTATTGGCAATGTATAAATGTATGAAATTAATTAATCTTTAAGTTTTTCATCCAACAGTGTATTTATTTAAACTTTTAAAATGATTACTGTTTAGATTATTTGGGACATTTATGCATATTTCCTCACAGCATTTCCTCATTTCTAAAGATCAGCACATTTATGACTTAATCTCATTTAATGTTCTCGTCTTTCCCATTTTAAAGATTAGCTGTATTTATAGCCCAGTCAAGCAAGTTGACTATTTCACATTAGACGTCACTTAGACAACGGTGAACTTAACAAGTGTTGGAGTTTTGTATCGGGGAAAACAAACAAGAAGCATTTTTACTTTTATATTTTTTCATTTTTTTCATTCAAATTTGTATATTTTTTTTTATGACTTTATGATAAAAGATTGATTTATTTTTTGCCTTGCACGCAGTTTTTTTGCATTGAATGTTATTTTTTCAACTATATATTCTTTAAGGGTAACTCAATTGCTCATCGCTTTAAAAAAAATGGAGTTTGCCAGCAGTTATGAGTCAGGCACTGATTAAATGTTTTCAAACACAAATGTACTCCGTTTTATTGCTCCCTTACGGGCATGATGCGTGGTGGATTTATTCCTATTATGAAGTTCACATCCATTATTTCCATCTGAAGGATTATATCTCCCCACAGGGGATTCAGATTATTATTTTTCTGATGTTGTCCATCTAATAACTCATCCAAATATGTCAGTTTATGGAGTTAAAGGAGTTAAAAAAATAAAACATTGGATATTTTTGCACCGGATATGTTTGTCAACTCGATGTCTTCCCCTTAAAATGAACCATTGTTAAGAACTCACTTTTGCTACAGTAATAAGCGTATTGGCCCTTCATGAGGTTCATAAGCAGCCCCAAAAAGCAGTAGCTACAGTTGATAATATCTAATCTTTTATTTTGGTTGTTCTGTTTCAGGCGTGGCAGCTGAGATTCAGCCATCTGATTGGCTACGGGGCCAAGTACTACTCGTACCTCATGTCTCGGGCCGTGGCCTCCATGGTGTGGAAACAGTGCTTTGTTCAGGATCCGTTAAACAGGTGAGCTAATGCTTGAGTTAAATGATTAAAAACGCATATAAGCATTAAATGATGCTCATTGATATTATTGGATCAGTTTGGGTAAGAAAGAGTGTAATGTTCTGACACTTATTTTTTTCTTTTCACCTTGTTTCTGAAATAGAAATATTGTCTACATCAGTTCAATCCCAAAAATAAAAATACAAGGTTTTTATGACCGTAAAAATGGACCCTGAAAAAATCAATATTCAGCAAAAATTATTTTAGCATCAGCATTTAATCTTTTAAAACGTTTTCATATGAAATATATGTTGAATTATTAATACAATAATGACATTTTGTCATATTACATCGAAAAAATTCCCTGTATTTATTTATTTATGAAATACCAACGCAGTTTTGGTATGTAGTTCTGAAGCAGTAGTTACTTTTTTACACCTCTGGATCAAGTTAAAGTCTCATCCTGATGCTGAAGAACATGAAACTGGAACCAGCAGCTTTCTGCTGAAATTCCCACATCCAGAACTAACATAAGAAGCTGCACACACACAAAGCACTGCATTATTTCTGGAATTCAGTCCTTCTGATGTATCTCAAGTTTTCTTTTCTAAAATTTGCTTTTCAGGGTTGTTTTTGTTTCACCCAACATTGCAGCTCAGTTTTCCAGCTGCTGGCATGGGAGAGAATAAAACTCTATAAAACCTTTTCTCCTGTCCCTCCTCATCTTTTTCAGGGAGATGGGTGAGCGGTACCGACGGGAGATGCTGGCCCATGGAGGAGCCAAAGAGCCGATGCTGATGGTGGAAGGCAAGTATAAATGTTTTTCATACGTAAAGGATTGATTTTTTTCTTCAGACACATCAAACGCACAAACAAGGTTCTGCAGCATTTCACTGAAAGGATTTCACTGCATTCTTTCTTATCAGGAATTAATGGCTTATTATGCCAGCTCCTTGTGGCAAGAGTGAAATAAGGCGTGTCTAATTACTTCACCAGTATGCTGGGGAATTTGTTTAAACGTGCTGGACAAACTCTTTGGGTTTCTTGTTTTTTTCTCTTGATTAAAGAAGAAAGAAACTTGCTTTGAAAGCATAGAGGCAGCTCATCCAGCTGCAGTCTATTCAGGTGTTCACAGCTGTTGTGGTTTAACACAGTCTGTTCCTCTGTGGTATATACTTAAAAGTTAGACACACCTCACAGGGTTTCTTATCTTTGTTTACAAGAGCTTTATTGTCCCAGAGCCAAAGCTAGCCCTCCTCTGTGGTATTAAATATAAAGTGTGCTCTCTCTCACTGTGCAGACCAAAGCAAGGAAAGAAGGATAGGTGGAAACTGCTGATTATAGGTTTTACTGTCTGTATTCTCCACTCTGCTGACTTTACATGGCTGACAACACGTTGAATGAACCAATCTTCAGATGAACTACATCAGTGTGGGACATGTTAATAATATTTTACTGCTGAGTGGCTTGTTCTGGGCCTGGGGCTAGCTGACTGCTTGGTCCTGAGGCTCGTCTTTGTTTTGGAATTGGCTGATGCTCAATCTCATCATCTTCTTTAGGGTCACTTACTTCAGTCCTGTTTATAAAACTTGTTTGGAGCCACAAATATCACTTTAAAAAAAGAGAAAAATATGATAATTAAGGGAGAACATGCTATGAAATGCTTTTGTTTGTATATTAATTGCTCAAAACAATAGCCATCTCTTCATCAGTTTTAGCCAAAGTGATGAAAAGCCGATGTTGAGTCCCTAAAGAGCCCCTTGCAGCTCTGGGGCCCCATGTTTCAGACCTCTGGTTTAGGCAGTTGCTTGTTGCTATAAAATCAACATTGCTTCACATCCGATTAGCTCCGCCATTATTTATTCTTATTCTAAATACCAAAAGAAAAAGAAAAACACCTACATTTGTGGATTTCCTTTATTATAACAAATCTGCTTATTATAAAAAAAAAAAAAAAACCTGCAAGGCGCACAGTTCAAAGCCAATGCGACAGTTCTGGTAACACCTCGCTACAACATATGATCATAAAGTGTTTTCTTATCACACCTAAAAACTGACAACATCCTGTTCCCTGTCTTTTGTCTGAAGCTTTTTTTCTTTTAAACATTTTTGTTGCTTTGCACAGCCACCCAATATTTTGTCATGTTTTTAGTTTCTTTTGAACCCCACCAGTCAATTGGATTAATGGCTTTTTAAAATTGGTTTTGTATCTGTCTTAAGATCACAGAAACTGAATCAAAAGTTTATTAGAATGCCTCAAAACATTTTTTGTAAAGTTTTACCTGTAATGTAGTAACACTGTCAATCAAGCTGTTTTACTGTCACCTTTTTAATCTTAGCTGGGTTGACTGTGTG
>NW_015151923.1:0-1789 GCF_000732505.1 Cyprinodon variegatus
GAGTGTGTTCCCTGCATTTTCATTCTGGTAAGTTAAAGATGCACGGTTTTATTTTATAGCCTACGTTGTTTCTTTCCTTCAATCACGACGCCACGTGCATGCATGAACGCGCGCCCAGAGACGGTTCATATAGCATCTCATCCTCTTCGGTAGAACACACTGCCAGTTCCTACAAGGGCAGGGACATCCCTCTCCAATTTCAAAAAAGTCCGGAAGATCCAGCTCTTTAGAGAACAACATCTGTCATAGCACCATTTAAAAGTTTTGCTGATCCTAGTATATATATATATATATATATATATATATATATATATATATATATATATATATATATATATATATATGGAACTAAATCTTTACCAGAAACTGGCAACAGGTTTATGCTGCATATATTCCTTCACTTTGTGGAATGGAAGCCCGTTTCTGCCACATGAAAATTAAAAATACCTGGACAATTTAAATTATAATTTACCAAAAATTATGAGATTAGTAAATGATTCATTGGCAGAACTGAGGAAATTATGAAAGCTTAAAGTAACATGAGCATTTCATCTTAGATTTTTTTTGTATGGATTGCAATGAGCAGGATGCAAGAAAATGAAATAGAGCTTTATCTCTGATGAATATTCCACGGTGGAAATTTAAAAACACTGTAAAAAAAAAATTATAATATAAAGAGAAGGTGGGAGAAAAAGACTGGGATGGAGGTAGAAATGGCAGATTCTATAATTATGTCCATCAAAATAAAGTAAATCATAAAAAACATCAATCTGGAGCATTTAAGGGAAACTGATACAATAGAAGTGGGATTTTAACTTGCATTAAATATAAAATTTTTAAGGTAAGCATAAAAGATAAGAAAATACCGTTTAATATTAGGGATGTACAGATGGAGAAATATATTTTTTAGGGAGATTTTGTCTATTAAGGGTCCATTGCAGCCAGAAGATGGCGGTAATGCGCCTTTACTGTTGTAGCAACTACCTTTAAACTTCACACGAACAAGAACTCAAGCAGGAAGAAAACAAACCCGCAGCTCTCAGCTGCTGTATTTGCGGGACTGAGTTTTCCTGAGAGTTATTTTTGCACGGGCGAACATGGGAGGCAGAGAATGTTGCGTGAACTTCTGCGAAAGCAGCTCCCACGACCCGCAGGGCAGGATGCTCCTGAACGGGCTCAGCTTCCACTGCTTCCCCGCCTGGAGGACGAAGGAAGGCTCCCTGATCTCAGAGCTGACGAGGCGGCGGAGGGCTGCGTGGGTGGCGGCAGTGGGCCGGCCAGACATCACGTTCGACCGCATCCCGTCCTCCATGAGAGTCTGCTCCAAACACTTTATCTCCGGTCAGGACAAACGGGTTATATAGATAACGCAGTTAGCTTGGCAGGGGGCGACCCTCACTCTGCATACACTGAGTTATATTTTAATCTTTACGTTTATTGCAGAAAGGTTTATCTGGGGTAGCAGCATGTTTATATCATGTAATATCTCCAAATAGTTTCTTGTAACTCGTGTTTTACAGCTTTAAAAGGGCGTGGGCGTCATTACGTAATTACTTTGCGTGGCTGCCATCTTGATGGCCCCCTTTACCGCTGCCCAGACTACGCCTGCTGTTCTCCCTCTCAGCTGTGTTTTAATTTGATTAATTTCACCTTAACTTGATTTCAACCATGGTGAACCGTTGCTGTATTGTGGGCTGTAACAGCGCAACACATGATCGCCGTGGGAAAAAAATAGAAAATGGCTTAACTTTCCACCGTTTTCCTGCCTGGAAGCGCAACTGCGGAGACC
>NW_015151923.1:4912-6007 GCF_000732505.1 Cyprinodon variegatus
CCCCCCTACTTATTAACATCCACCCGATTGCCGGCGACCCGTTTTGTATATTTGCATCAATCACAACAGTACGTTTGAAAATACCACCGGTTAAACTTTTACCAATATAGAGACGTTATACATCCTCACAAAGCTTAGGTTCTTTACAATTCAACCGCCGACTTCATTTTATGGCAACCATGAGCACCAAAGAACAAATAATAAAGAAATAGCAGCGTTTTCAATCAAAATTTTTGAAACAAAAATCCTTTGCTTATTTATTTATTGAGCATCCTTATAGCTAATGCTAACCGTCTTGCTAATTACCCTAGCTTCCACAAACATTTCGGTTGATGTTTGGTGTGTTTGTTTTCATCACCTTCAAGCCTAGGCTTCTAGCTGAGGTTTGTTGGTTGTTTGCAGAGGTGGGCATTTTTCATATTCCACCGGATGTCTCTGTTTAAGATGCTGAAAAAGGTTTGTGGTGCTGCTGCCATTGCAGCGGGGGGATTCTTGCTCCATGTCTGTCGCAGCAAACCCAAATTAGTTCCAAACAACAGATGAATTTATTCCTTTTTTCAGGACTAACTTCCCACTCTCACAAGTAGCCATTATGTTGCTTACCGAATATAACTACCCGATCCGTCCCGGAAGCACGACCCGTCCTGCGCATGTGCAAACAGTTCGTCCTCAATTTTATTTTGTTAAAAAGGCCTAAATGACGTTTTCCCTCCCGAAAAAAATAGTAAACGTTCTAAAATATAATGTGTTAAAGGATCATGTATTTCCTTAGAAAACAATACCTTAAAATCCTTTCTGTTTCATAGCTGGCCTCTGCCGGATCTGCACCAGAAATGGGATCCTATGCTACTTCAGGTGGCTAACGTTTTCGGCTTAGGATTTAAACATTAATCTAGTCTTTTTCAGTTTTCTGTTTTCATTTGGTTTTAACCTTATGCTATATAGTGTGTAACCTAAAGAAAGAAGCAACTAAAATGCATATAAACATGGTTTAATCAGATTTTGTGAGACTGCTCTGAGCATGTCTGATGATGACGTCAGAGAAGCAGTTTAACGAAGAAAATGTAAGAAGCATAAAAATTGTCTCATAAATGT
>NW_015151923.1:10143-12438 GCF_000732505.1 Cyprinodon variegatus
ACAGGCTGGTTCTCCTCCCATTCCTGCTCTAAAGGTTCTGTGTTCTCTCTTCGCAGTGGCGGGTCACATTAAACCGGTGGACAGTGAAGGAGAACCGGACCCTGAAACCGCCCCCTTCAGCTCCGACCCATCCTCTCCCTCCACGTCTCGCCGCCCTTCCGCAGCCCGGCGGCCCCTGCGCTTCAGGAAGCAGTGGCTGGCAGAGTTCCCGTTCCTCCGGTTCTCCCCATCCCTCAACGTCATGTGGTGCCACGTGTGCCGCATCCATTCGGGCCCGTTCCCCGGCAAACACCAGTTAATCAAAGGTTCCAAAAATTTCACCAGATACAGCATCGTCAAACACAGCAACTGCGTCTACCACAAGCAGAACATGGAGAGGAGCCGGTGGAGCAGCAGCCAGACTGACGGTCCTCTTGTTTGGGTTCTGGGCCCGGGCCACAGTCAGCAGGACTAAAAGTTCTGTTCACTACAATGCTCACATCTTTGTTATGGAAAATAAATGTTTTTTTTTATATGGAGAAAATAAAAATTTTAAAAAATCAATGTCTAAAGTTTCTAAAACATGACGTTGGGTCGTTGACGGTTCCTGAGAATGTAGACCCAGTCAGAATAATCCCGCTGCACCTTCTGATTGGACAGTCTGATCCAATCATTCAGAACCTTTAAACTTTGATTCAGAAACACCGGAGGAAGAATTTACCTGAGCTGCTAACCTTCATTTAGGCCTTAGGGCAACGTATCCAGTTTTTTCAGGGATTCTGGTTGACCTCCAGAACGGATCCAATCCTACAGAACCTGCAGCTCCTGGGCCTTCGCCGGCAGAGGATCCACACTGGAAGCTCTGCTAACAGGCGTCCAACCACAGCTTCCCAGCATAAAATTATTACATATTTAACAAACTAAATGTTTACAACCTTTAACCCCAGATTCTAGAAAACTTCCCTTCAGTTTTCAGGACAGCAACGAGTCTGGATTGGCCCAGATTTATAGAGAAGGTTGATGTAAATCTGATGCTCCTTTGATCCACATGATTTTCAATCCTTTTGTTTCTGAAGGGCTGGGGGCTAAAGTGGTTCTTCTATCACATTAGTTTCCTTTAGTACAGAACCTAAATGACCGTGTGGACTGATTTAAAGCCAAACTACCGATGAGGATGATGAGAATCAAGTTTTAAAGCTTGAAGCTTCGAGGTAGATCTGTTAGTTAGAACAGCAGCTCCATCACTGCAGGGAGGAACAGGAAGGGTTTTTTTTATTTTCAAAATCTACAAAAATCAGAACAAGACCTAAAATGGAACCTTATGTTCTTGATGTGTTGATCTAATTTCTGAAGCACCGTCTGTGACTGAGAGCCTGTTTATGTCTGATAACTGTCCAATGAACTAACAGGAGGAAGCTGGTTAGGAGGATTAAACCTCATGTTCAACCCCGCTGCTCCACTGCTAATGAACTTATCTGTTAAAGGCAAACAAACTGATAAATTTACCGTCTCTAACTGTATCAATCCTTCAGCAGATTACCCTCCTGTTATTAATGTAATTACATATTTATTTTCCCATCCATACCCCTTTGGACATTTTCTTACCATGAGTTCCCCTCTCAGTCAAAAGTACTTATGATTGTCCAAAAGTGAAATAATGACTATTTAACTTCTTTAATTTGAGCATCTAATTTTTATAATTTTATGTTTTTCACCTCAAATAAAACAATATATATGTTGCCTGAAAGTTGGTAATAAATAGAAAAACATACAAAATAAAAAAAATCCTATAAACCTATATTTATAAAACTAGAGCTCCTCTTAAGAAAAGTTACTGAAGCTGAATGCAAACATATAAGAAAAACTTACTTTTTGATGAATAAAAGATTGTTTAATGTTTCTACTGGGTCCTCAAACCAAAATTACGATGGAGTATTAGGGCCAGGTTAGAGATTTTTCATTTTGAGAACAAAGTTGTAATATTACAAGAATAAAGTTGTAATTTTACGAGAATAAAGTAACATTACAAAAATAAAGTCATAACATTACGAGAAAAAAGTGGTAACATTACGTAGTAAAGTTGCAATATTACAAGAATAAAGTCGAAATGTTACAAGTATAAAGTGGTAACATTGTGAGAATAAAGTTGTAATTTAACAAAAATAAAGTCATAACATTACGAGAAAAAAGTGGTAACATTACGTAGTAAAGTTGCAATATTACAAGAATAAAGTCGAAATGTTACAAGTATAAAGTGGTAACATTGTGAGAATAAAGTTGTAATTTAACAAAAATAAAGTCGGAACTTACGAGAAT
>NW_015151923.1:14936-17361 GCF_000732505.1 Cyprinodon variegatus
TTGCTAATTTAGTGTTTTAGATAAAGTTAATTATTGTATTTCATCATGTATTTTGGGCTCAGCATCACTATGATTGTGAAAAGTGATTCCAAAAGAAAATGTATGCATTAGACATGTCTGCTTGGAGGGGCCCCCAGTGGCTTGAGGGCCCCCATGTGCTAGTCCAACCCAGAAGGTTCCTGTTCTCTGATGGAGAACGTTCTTCAGTCCGGATCAGTTCAGCTTTATTTTTGATCATTTTCAGTTTTTCTCTGGGCGGTAGATAAGTTTATACCAGGTTAGATGGGTTTCCTGGCCCCTCAGCCGGAGGGGCAGAGCTCCGTCCCCCCTTCCCTCCCTCCTTCACTCCCTCCTCCCTCAGATTCTCTCCATTAACCGCGATGTTCGCGCGGCTTCTTTCTCCCGCCTCTCCATGTCATTTCCTGTGATAAAAATGGTGGCCACCGCTCAGGAGGGCGACTGAGTCTCTGCAAACATTCAGAGGCGAACTTTGCAGCCGCAGCCGCAGCGGTCGGACGAGGGGGAGGAAGGAGAGAGAGACTGAGCCCGGACAGAGGCTCAGTGTCCCGCAGCGCGGCGGCTTCAGGTGGGTCAGGCTCCGTGGCCACCGTGGCCACTGAAAATGGCTGCAGAGAAGAGCCGGCAGCTCGCCAGCAGGCTGCAGCTCCTCTGCTCCTGCAGGAGGAGGAGCAGGAGGTGCAGCGGGGCCGCAGAGTGCGCAGTTATCCGCAGATCAGAGTGACGCACAAAGTTAAACAAGTTTTAGTTTGAGGAACCTGGGAGCTTTAGGGGATTCTGGCTCACTTTGGCTTTTTATTACCACAGAAATGAAGCTTCTGACCGAGATCAAAATCAGTCAGAAACATGCAGGGGCGTTGATAAGATCTCTGAGGACTGGTGATGTGTGGGTTGGGGTGGGGGTCATATAGCATTCACCAAAGAAAAAAAAAATCAGACAGTTTATCTCATAATTACATATCTCAGTATCTCGTAATATGAGATTTTATCTCGTAATTGTGAATATTTGGCCATTATTACTTGAGCCAGCAATGTATGGAGGACCATCCCTGACATATTTAAAAATAAATACAGAAATAAATAAATGCTCAATAAATAAATAAGCATTGTAATAATTATGTTATTTATTTTTCTGTCCATTATAATCCTCAGCTTTATTTATTAATTATTTGCTTAATTTTTCAAGTATTTATGTGCATGTTATATTTTTTTCTGTTTTATTCTTCCTTTGTACTTTTTTTACCTTCTCTATTTATTTCTTTACATTTAAGTATGCATTTCTGCCTCATTATGCAAAAGAGGAGGGCTGTGTCTTACAGGGCAAAATATAACATGCACATAAATAAATACTTTAAAAAATAAGTAATTCATGAATGACTGAGGCCATCCACCACTAGATGGCCTCAGTGAGCGATTGATGCGCATCTGAAACTGAACTATTCTGTAACACCTTATTAAGTTATAAGTGTATTGATATATATTAGTGTTGCGCCGATGCCATTTTTTGGNATTACGAGATTAAAGTTGTAACATTATGAGAATAAAGTAATAAAATTACGAGAATAAAGTTGAAACATTACGAGAAAAAAGTTGTAATATTAAGAGAATGAAGTCAACATACAACAATCTGTTTCAGAAAGAAAGCTTCGAGCTCCGACAGAATATGACGGCCAACCAGCTCCACCAATCAGCAACCTGAGTCCACTTTGACCTGCTGCCCAATATGATGCTGCTGCTAAAACATTTCCTCATTTGTCAAACCAGAGCCAAAGCATAACTTCACATGATGCTCGACATTCCTCATTTTAGGGAAGAAAGTGCTTCTTATAAGTGTTGTCATAAAATAAATCTTTATTCTTGTAATTTTAGGACTTTGTTCTCATAATATTACGACTTAATTTTCCTAATTTTACGACTTTATTCTCAAAATCTTACTAATTTATTCTCGTAATTTTTCAACTTTATTCTCGTAATGTTACAACTTCTTAAAAATGAAGAAAAAAAGAAAAGAAAAAAAATCTCTAGCCCAAATACTCGTACAAAACAGATCCCAGGCCTATTTTACTTTACTACCTAAGAAATAAAATATTTTCATGTACCTCTTGCAATGTACTTCCGGAGCACTAGGGGCACGTGTACCCCCGGTTGGGAACACTGCAGAGTCACAGTGGGGTTGGTGTTTAACTCCAGTAGCCACCAGTCCAACAGAGACACAACCATGCACACCTAAAGATGATCTAGACACCAACAATCTTAATGGGAGGAAGCTGGGGCACCCAGAGAGACCCCACTGGGAGAACATTCAGAAAAACCCAAACAAACTGCATCAGCGAGCCTCCCTGTTTATCTTTAAGATATTTAATTGTTTATTTGCTAATTTAGTGTTTTAGATAAAGTTAATTATTGT
>NW_015151923.1:18641-20334 GCF_000732505.1 Cyprinodon variegatus
CTGCTTCCCAAAGGTAGGCAGCAGCTTGACAATATGGAGGACCAACACTGCCATATTTAAAAATAAATACAGAAATAAATAAATGCTCAATAAATATATAAGCATACAATTAATTGCCAACAAAAATGCAATAAACAAATAAATGTAAGTAGAAATTAAATTATACAGTGAGACATAAATGTATATAACTTTTAATTTGCTAAAAAAAATAAATAAGGCAAATATTTAAATAAGCTAATTAAAAGAGTTATATACATTTATGTCTCACTGTATAATTTAAATTCTACTTACATTTAAATATGGCAGAGTTGGTCCTCCATATTATCAAGCTGCTGCCTTCCTTTGGGAAGCAGGAAAAAAACTGATACAAAGTGAATCCAGTAGAACTTTCTATTACTGGTATCGGTGCAACATATTCATATATATGAAGAATGTAAACCATATCAATACGAATGAAGGCAATTATATTATTGATACTTATGTTAGCTATACAACCTATTAGAAAACCTCTTTAATGTTCAGTTTATTTACATTTTAATCAAAATTATTTATTGAAGAGATATTTGTAGGTAGCAGTTGGTATGTGGAAATCTGAGTAAAAATGTTTTAAACATGTCCTCCTGATGACGATGAATTTAATGTTTCTTATGGCAAATTACATCTTCTGAAAGAATAAAAGCCATTTTCTTCTTATTATTCTCGATCATCTTCAAGTATTTTTTAAATTCTTACCAAAAATCCACATATAGATGACAGAAAAAAACATGTTTGGGGGTAATATTTAAATGTGATGCTGTAGAATAAACCGATCTGCATCAGAGAGCGATGGCGTCTTGTTGAGGACGTTCAGTCTGACCTGTTTCTGTGGAAGAAGACGTCCCTGGTTTCACTTCAAATCAAACCGATTGATCACAGAGGCGGGTCATGTAGGAATCCAACCAGCAGGTGTCGCTGTTTCTCCTTTTAGTTTCCCAATAGAAACTAAAACAACCTTTTTATTAGTTAATCGTGTTTTCTGTTAGTAAAGAAGCGCGTTAATTCATCATCATCATCATGTAACAGTTTGTGTGTTTCTTCTGCACAGGGGTCTGACACCTGGCTGATGATGTGGATTTCTGTTGCCATGGTTCCATCATGAGTGAGAACCCACCGGACCGCTGGTGTGAGTGTCTCCCCCCCCACTCAGATTTGAGCCCACAGCTCTCTGTAACAGCCTGATGTTTTCCTGCTCCAGTCTGTGAGGACTGTCAGAAACACTTCCAGGAGGAGTGTCCGTCCCACGGGCCCCCGCTGTTCATCCCTGATACGCCGGTGGCCCCCGGATCAGCCAACAGGGCGGCGCTGACGGTCCCGTCAGGGTTGGAGGTCTTCACCGAGGGAGGGGAGGTAGATGTCCGCTGTGTGGCTGCAGTCTTCCCAAAGGGGGCGGTGTTTGGTCCGTATCAGGGTGAGCTGCTGTCTGAGGAGGAATCAACCAGCAGCTTCTCTTGGATTGTAAGTTAAACCAGTGACTCCAGTTTAGGGGCCGTTTGGGACCAGCTGACGTCACCAACCTTTGTTCCCTGCTTCTTGTTCCAGATTGTTGACTCAGACGCTTCGTCTCTGTCCATCGATGGCAGCGATGACACCAAAGCCAACTGGATGAGGTGAAGGTTCCTCTAACTTTTAAAACATTCTACTCAGAAACCAGTTT
>NW_015151923.1:21322-22274 GCF_000732505.1 Cyprinodon variegatus
TTCATGATGAATTCTGTCCTGTTATCATGATTTACTGTTTATAACTTCCTGTTCTAAACTCATGCTAACCTAAAGCTGCCTTTTGGGATAAACATGTTTACATTCAAACATACCTGCATATAGTTTATTATTATAAGGAAGAGCGTTTCAAAGTTAGCTTCCAGCTTCAGTTAATCCAGCCTCTAAGTCTGGGAGTAGTGATGGACTCAGACCTGAACCTTCAGAGGCTCATAAAGACAGAACAAAGTCGGCCTTCCATCTCCTGAAGAACATCTGCAGGATTAAAGGAATAAAACTGAGTTCTGATTTGTTCATCTTTAGCAGAATTGATCCCTGCAGTGGTTTCTTCACAGGTCTGCCTAGAAAGTGGATCCTACAGCTGCAGCTGATCCAGAATGCTGCTGCCTGCGTCCTAACTAGAACTAAGAAAGTAGAGAACATCAGCCCAAGTCTAAAGTCCTTTCTCTGGCTCCCATATATCAGAGAATAGACTTTAAAATCCTTCTGTTAGTCTAGAAATCACTGAACGGCTGAGCTCTAAAATAATTATAGACCGGTTGGCAGTGGATCGACAGCCAGACCTGTCAGGTCTATTGGATCAGAACCAAACATGGCGACACAGCTTTTAGTTATTATGCTTCACTGATCTGGAATAAACTCCCTAAAATCTGGAGAGGACCTGAAAACCTTCTGCTGCTTTAATCCAGATTAAAATATATTTCTTCAGATCCTTTGACTGAACTATCTGAACAATATTGGTTAAGTTTTAGACCAACTTCCGGTGACTGAGATTGGGACTGAGACTGGGACTGAGATTGGGACTAGGACTGGGACTGAGATTGGGACTAGGACTGAGACTGGGACTGAGACTGGGACTGAGACTGGGACTGAGACTGGGACTGGGACTGAGACTGGGACTAGGACTCAGACTGGGACTGAGATTGGGACTGGG
>NW_015151923.1:25060-34101 GCF_000732505.1 Cyprinodon variegatus
ACCCTCATGCATAATAAGCTGCCTAAAACCTGAATCACTAAGCAAAAACCTATTCTACATAACAAATGAAACTAAATAATCTAAATACTAAGATTTAACTGAAAATGGAAAAATAGCTTCTATACAGACTAAGTGAAATCTTCACCAACTTAGCAGATATCTGGGTTTAACAAAGCTACACTGTCACCTTCTAACACGTTAAAACCTCAATTAACCAGCAGTAAACGTGCCATCTGAGAGCAAAGCGCTCTGCTAGGATCATAAGTAACCAGCAGACCTAGACATGATGTCAGAGCTGTTATTATGTCTAAAAACAAGGAGAACTTTAATAATTCTGGGCTGATCTGCAGGTTTGTTCGTACATCATCAGAGGACAGCGAAAGGAACCTGACAGCTTTCCAGCACAGCAGAAACATCTACTTCAGAGCCTGCAGGAGGCTGGAAGCCGGAGAGAAGCTGAGGGTTTGGTACAGCGACGACTACGTCCAGAAACTTCAGCGTGTGTCTCAAGACAGCATCGATCGCAACCTGGACGCAGGTGAGGAGATCGTTAGAACAGGATGGAGGAAAGTTCTAGCTGGTAGCTACAGGTTTAAAGCCTGGTTTATAGTCGAACTGAGAGAAACGAGCAGCAGGACAACTGAGATGGAACCACACTCTTCCCACCTCTGCACACTTTTCTGTTGCCTGCTTATTAACTTACAAATTATATTAAGTAAAGCAGAGAATAAGCTCACTAATCCTGTAGGAATGAACCAGATGCAGAAAAGCCCAAAACTGACCATCAATTAATTTAATTAGAATTATTTCAACCTGTATTTATATACATAAAAACATTAAAGTACATTTTTGTTTAAGTGTATTTATTTTTAAGATGATTTGTAATTTTAGGTATATTTTTATTTATTTAGTGGGACATTTAATTACTTAATTGTGCATTTTATAATTTATCGGTATATCTACCAGGGATGTAATTTATTGATTAATGAATTAATCTAAAGTTTATTGATCTTATTGATCAACCACTCATTAAATATTTTATAATATACCGAATTAGAAAATAGTACACCATAGTAGTAAATCATTATATTTTTACTACTTATTGTTTCAGCTACATTCATTCTGACTGAATTATTAGACATATTTATTAGATAAAATCCATCAACATTACTTCTTTTTCAAAAACCAGTGATGCTCTGAATGAGATTGAACAGCAGAGCCCCCTAGTGGGCAGTGGTAACATTACAACAATAAAGAAATTCCTTTTAAGTGAGTATTATCAATTAATTTGAATGGGAAAAAATGTCATGAATATTATTCAAACATTAATAAGTTAATAAGTTGTTTACTTACCAAATATTTGTTGTAATATTTAAATCAATATAAATAAAACGTGCATGCTAAGATGTAATAGCTACAAATTTCATTATACATTTATTTATTTCATTATGTATATTGGCCCTCCCTATACCTCTAGGATTACATTACAGCGATGGGGAAAATCATCACACGACCCCCCACTAAGGTTTTGCCACCTCATGGGGGCGCCCTACCCCAAGTTTGCTCCAAAAAAGCAAAGAAATAAAAAATTATTCTTTCTACTTTGGAAATTTTGGCTCCATTTCTTCAATTTGCCCCCTGGTTCCTGCTGCTCAGGGGTCAAAGTAGATTTAAATTCACAGGGTTTTGATCTAAAATAAATGCAGAGAGAACCAATATAATTGCATTGTAATGCCATGGCAATCCAGACCTAAATTTAGTGAATCTGCTAAATAAAATGTTGACATATTTAAAGGAAACATAGAAAATGTTTTAATGACAATACAAGGAAACATTTGTATCTTATTTAAATAGATAGAAACGAGAACAATGAGAGAGAAATGTTCAAAGATCGATGTAGCGTTTCATCTGGCTCTTTAGCCAAAAATAAACAGAATTCAATGAAATGTTTTATTTAGATATAATTAAGGATTCCTTTTGGTAGAAATTATAGAATGTTTAGTATCACCTCTTGTGAGGTGGAAGAAATAAAATCTTAATAGTTAGACTAAAGGACTTTTTACGCTTGGCAGAGGATGATCAGTCAGATATAGTTTATTAAGTAGCAAGAGCAGGAAGAGCCATACTGCTGAGAGCGAACCATCAGAGTGGAGCGTGAAGCACAGACTCGGTTCTACGCGCGCAAAGACGCATTTCTGCACAAGCACAGATGGAAGATCAGAGCAGAGTTTGTCAGAGTTCAATGCGCAGTACTAAACCATTCCGGGTTATTTTCTCCAACTCTGCCGCGCAGCAGGATCAAACAGGACACAGCAGCACAGCTGATACTGCTTAGCAGATTACAGCACAATGATGCATTTTAAATGTCTGACCGATAATTTTCATTTAGTCTCGTCTCATGTTTTAGTCTTCAGAGATCCATGTTTAACTCTTCCGTTTTCATTATCGTCATGAAAAAAACGAAATAATTTTGCCATCCTCATCGTTAACGAAAACAACACTGATACCAATCCTTCAAAGCTTGACTTTATTTTCTGGTTTTGCTTCTTTTGAATTATTTTCGGCTTGTATCTAAACATGTAAAGCAGAGGAGCAGTCATTTCCTAACTTTATTATGGAGCTAATAGGATCTGGCCAAGCCTGAGCTCCATCTCACATGACTTCCACCTACTATTGCTTTTGGAGCAGAATCATTTTTTAATGTTTCTATCATAACAAGAAATAAATATTCATACACTTTGGACTCGTCAAAATGTATAAAAAAATATTGACATGCTTTTTTAATAAATTTTATACACTGTTATTCTTCATCACCCCAGATGTTCTGTGGACGGATCGTCGTTGGGAAAAAATTAATCTTGATAAAAAAGTTATTGCTATGAAAAAACCCTGATGAAATCTGACAGATTATTTTAAACTAGAGTTAAATAGGTCATAATTTAAAGTATCATAAACACTCTCTGCCTACTTTAATCTGGTGAGGTGATGCTTTAGTCTCAATGTGATATCAACTAATTTGTCCACTAGGTGGTGCTGTTGTTTTTTTAAATTTTTTATCTCTAACTGGTTGGCACCATTCTATTATCAGCATTCTGCTCAACTTGAATATAATTTGACTTTTTCCTTCTATATATTAGTAACTTAAACCTTTTTATCCAGCAGATTTTTTTATGTAGATAATCAAGCTGTTTGTTTGATTGATTGTTTCAGATCCTGAGAAGAAGTTAGTCCTGCAAAAAGTCCAGGAGGATCTGAAATCTCCTGCGCTTCCCTCGGCTCTGCGGGGCAAACAGTGTGGCAGTAAACTGTCCAGTGAAGGACAGCCTCCAGCCAAGAAGAAGAAAATCGACCTCATATTCAAAGGTGTTTTAGAGGCGTCTCTTGGGGACTCCAGCGAGTCCAGGTCTGGGTCTCTCCTTCATAGTGAGGGTCATAAACCCTTCCTCCAGCTGGGAGCTGACACCTCTGACAGCTGTGTCAGCATTCCCAACCAAACGGTGCCGAAGATTGAGGAGAACCCGACCGGCCAAGAGCCCTCCACCCCCTTCTGCCCCAACTGTGTCAGACTGAAGAGGAGGATCATGGAGCTGGAGGAGGAGCTGTCCCATCTCAGGAACCAGCAGGGGAACTCGATGGGACCGTCTAGTCCGCTCATATTGGATCCCCCACATCCTGAACAGGCTCCCATCGAGGATTATATAGGTGGGTTCAAAGAAATGTTTTTGGACCTTAGTGAAGGATGTGTAGCCGCATTAGCGTAGTAACCAATACGATTTTATGGAGCAGAAAATACACATCAGCCAGATCAGACACACAAAACAGCAGATATTCAGGGCTGTCCTCTGTGTTTGAGCAGCTTCAGCTCCTTTAAGCCGGGCATACAATTTTTTTCAATCGTTGCATGTAGCTACAGCTCACACTGTATGATGAAACCGCAGGGTTTCGTCGTACAGTTCACGGCTCATGATGAAAAACCACGTCGGACTCAGCTACGCAGTGAGATGGCGCTACTTGGACTCGTCTATTAGGAAGCCAAATCAACAGAAGAAGAATATAAGTGAAACGCGCTGCCTTGGCCATTTGTGCAAATTTGTGCTGAAAGCCCTAAAAACAAAACGTGACGACGTATTTGGACAAAGACATGGCTGAGCAAACGTGGCAACCACGGTCTGTCAATTTTACAAAAAGAGCTCAATTTCACTCACACCCCCGCCATGCTTCTGTGTTTTCATCTGAGAGGAAGAAGAATTCTTGTTTTTTTGCCCACGGTGGTCGAATGAAAATCAAACATGTTTGATCTTCTCCGGACCTCAGGATTCCTGATCAGGAGGTGGTCCTGAGAGGCTGATTGCCTTCTGTACTCTACACGACCCACAATCAGGCCGAAAATCATGCGGATATAAAAATTCTCGCACGACTGCGCAGTGAGATTAAAAGTTGCCCCGAAAAAGGCAAAAAATATCGCACAATATAAGCCCGGCTTTAGTGTTTTCTAGGAGAGAAGCACAGGTCACGAGGTAAGTTCTGAGGCATTTCTACGTCTGAGGACTGAAAGACAAACTCATTGACTACAATAATTTCTTCAAGGGCTTTTTCTACTAGACACAAGGTAAGACAGGGCAACATGCATTTGGAGCAGGATTCCTCTATTCTGGTCCTGGAGGTCTGATGTCTACACCTTCTTAGATTTTTCTCTCATTGGTAGGACTTGACTTGTATTGATGAGGTGTGAAAGCAGAGAAACATCTAAAGGGTGAAGGACACAAGACCTCCAAGACTGGAATTGAGGAACCCTGAGAACAGTCGAACCCAGAGATGCTGGGCCAGGTATACGCAGGTGGAGTCACTCAATGAGGTCCAGCTATGTTTATTTTTAACCCTTTTTTGGAGACCAGAAAAGAATAGCTAAACAATGTCAACAATAACTGCAAATAATGAATTAAAGGAGAATAGAATCAAACAATGGAGAGAAAGCTATGATGCTGCGGGAGCACAGATACTGGTGGTGGATGAGCAAAGGCACCTGGGGTCAACCATCCACAGCAACCAGCACAGCCGAGAGAGGTGAAGGGGACGAATGAGGTTGGGTGGTAGTGAGTAAAGACGAGTGTCGAGGTGAGACTTGAATGAACAAGGACTGCTGGGCTAAAGCCGGAAAGTTTTTAATTATGAAAGACCAGAACTCCACACAGAGCTGCTGGAAAGAGAGGAAGAAGCTTGGATGCTCAAATATTTATAAAAATACAGATATTAAAGGTCAGATTATGAGCTCTCAATTCAATTCAGTTTATTTATATTCACAGCACATGTCATCTCAAGGCACTTTACAGAGACAAATCAACCAGATCATACAGTCAAATTAGTTTAAAGTTTTCTATCTAAGTAAAACCAGCTGATTGCATCGACTCATTGACTCTTCAGCAATCCCTCACACTAAGCATGCTTGTAGCGACAGTGGAGAGGAAAAACTCTTGTTTAGCAGGAAGAAACCTCCAGCTGAACCAGGCTCAGTGTGAGAGGCCATCTGCTGAGGCCCACTGGGGTTCAAGGAGACAGAAGCAGACATAGAAATATAAGCAGAGATACAAAAGGCAACTGTCAACCAGCTCCACAGGACACCCAGTCCAGGAAACACACAGCCAGGCAGACGAGCTCCGAGCCAGCTCCCATGTCAGAGGATGAAGAGAGCACATCCAGCCAGTCACAGTCAGAGAAACAGGACTACACTGACAAACAGGCTAATCTTGAAAATCTATAATGAAAGGTGTTGATGGAAGCAGCACAGCTGATATTTCTCTCCAGGATGGAGTCACAGCCAAACAGGAACAGACCAGATGAAGCTACTATGAGAAAAAGCAGAGAGAGCAGAACGTTAGAGATTGAACTAACAGATTCTGCAGAGTGGGAGAATAGAGATAGAATGAAGCAGAATGATGAACAGGATCATATGTCCTCCAGCAGTCTAAAGGCTGACAAACCAGGTCGTCTGCGTGTTTGTCGTAGTGAATGCAGATACTCTGCTGCACCTCTACAAAACTCTAGGTGTCCACAGACAGGAGGCTACTGATTGGTCAAATCTACATCCGCTCTACACTATTTCCTGTTTGGTACCTTACCGGCTTGTTTGTTTGTATGACCACAATTGTGGAAAATGACTCGTGAAGATGGACCAGGTAGAAGAGCGAGGTGCGTGAGAACGCTGGGAACCTTTTTCCACCTGGATCCCCGCTCTTTTTCCCCCTCATGTCCCTCCGTTGTCGCACAAACTTGCCCCCACTTCCTTACCGCCTCGGCCGTATCTAGACTCACAGCTAATTCGTGAATGTCCCTCTTGCCTTATGGCGCAGACCACACTTTAAAATTTGGCATAATTAAAAAATATCTGCATCATACCTGCGGCACACTATTGCAGCAGTATAACCAGTCCTTCAGCTTATAGCAGCATACCTATAGAGATAGCTCAGGATAACCTGAGCTACTCTAATTATAATCTTTATCAAAACTCTGAGCTAAGACTTTCAGAAAGTTCTGTTGAATTCAAAATACTTGGATTCACTGACACTGTTCTCTCAGCATAAGTTAAACAGGTTCTCTTTTCCAGATATCGAGCCCTTGTCGCCCACTCAGATGGATGAAGACGAGCAGGAAGTGGACTCGGCCGATGAATCATTTCCAGCAGAGCTCGTGGTTTCCCCAGAGGACTCGGCAAAGCCTCACCTTGGAGCAAACAGACGAACTCGCCGTTTCAAGAAGGATTGGCTAAAGAGGTTTTGGTTTCTTCGCTACTCGCCGTCCCTGAATGAAATGTGGTGCCATGTCTGCCGTCAGTACACCATCCAGTCATCTCGAACCTCGGCCTTCATCGCCGGCTCCAAGCAGTTCAAGGTCCACACCATCAAGCTGCACAGTCAAAGCAACATTCACAAGAAGTGTCTGCAGCTCTACAAGCTGCAGATGCATCCGGAGAAGACGGAGGAGATGTGCAAGAACATGACGCTGCTGTTCAACGCCGCGTACCACCTGGCTCTGGAGGGACGGGCATTCTCAGACTTCCGGCCTCTGGCTGAGCTACTAAAGAAATGCGAGCTCAAAGTGGTGGATCAGTACTTGAATGAGGGACACTGTCAGATTCTGGTCCACCACATCGCTCGAGCTCTGAAGGAGGAGTTGGCTGAAAAGATGCGTCTGTCTCCTTATCTCAGCGTCATTTTGGATGCTCAACACGACGACCTTTTCTCAGACTTGGTGGCAGTTTATGTCCAGTTCACCACCAGTGACTGTTCCCAACAAATGGAGTTCCTGTCCTTGCAAAGACTGAGTGTGCCTAGTGCGGATGGATACCTCCAGGTTCTGGATCGGGCCTTCAGTGTCCTGGGACTCCGGTTTCAGGACTCACTGGTTGTGGGTCTTGGATTTGATGGTACCCACATCCCTTCAGGGATAAGATCAAGCCTGTACTTATCTGTCCAAAAGACTTTTCCTTGGATGCTTTGCCTTCCAGTCATGATCCATCGACCTCATCTGGAGGTTCTGGATGCCATCACTGGAAAGGAGCTCTCTTGTCTAGAGGATCTGGAAAACAACCTGAAGCAGCTGCTGAGTTTCTACCGCTACTCTCCTCGCATGATGGCCGAACTGCGATCCACCGCTCCGTCTCTGTCCGAAGAAACAGAGTTCCTGGGCGATATCCGAGCCGTGCGGTGGATCATCGGAGAACCAAACGTCCTGAATGCCCTCATCAAAGATTATAGGGAGGTTTTGGCACACCTGAAGGAGCTCAGTAGCCAAACGCAGCGGGCTGATGCTGCAGCCATTGCCCTCACACTCCTCCAGTTCCTTATGGACTATCAGTCTGTGAAGCTCATCTACTTCCTGTTGGATATCATAGCGGTTCTCAACCGACTGGCCCTCAGCTTCCAAGGAGAGCATCAGCTGGTGTCCCAGGTGGAATCCAAGATAGAGGACGTGATCCAAGAGATGGTCCAGTTGGGGAACTGTCCCGGTGGATACCTGCAAGAGTTTGAGAAAAACTTTAAGGAGAGCTTTAACGGCGTTGCTTTGAAAAACCTCCATGTTGCAGATTCTAAATTTCAAGCCATCAGGAAAAAAATCTGCAGCAGGAGTCAGGGGGTCCTGATTCAGAGGCTACACCTGCAGAGCCGTTCCTTCACCAAAGCCTGCAAGGTACTGGACCTGGACAGCTGGCCCAGCAACCATAAAGACCTGCAGACTTTTGGTGAGGAGGAAATCCAAATCATATTCAACCACCTGGAGTCCATTCCTTCTGCAGGTCAGGAAGGCAAGATGGAGGGTAGGAGCAGTATCCTGGTGGAATGGAAGGACCTAAAGGCAGACTTCCTCAACAAGAACGGTTTCAAAGACATCCTCATCCACATCTCCAGGTCCAAGCAGCGTTTCCCACTCCTCAACAGGATCGTCCAGGTTGTTCAGGTCCTTCCCAGCTCAACGGCCTGCTGTGATAAAGGTCGTGGCGCACTGCACAGGATCTATAAGAACAACCGCTCCCGTGTGACCCTGGAGCAGATGAACGACTTGCTCACCGTGGCCGTTAACGGACCGCCCGTCGCCAGCTTTGACGCAAAGCGAGCACTGGACAGCTGGTTTGAGGAAAAATCTGGGAGCAGCAGCTCACTCTCAGCTGAGGTGTTGAACAAGATGTCGGATACTGATCAGAAGTCATTCCTGCAAAGTTTGGACATCAAAGCAGAATCCTTTTTATGATATCTGAACGAGGATAAAAACTGAACCGTCTGAGTGCCAGGCAGAAGATCCTGGAAAACCAGAAGACAAAGGGTGGTAAAACATTTATGCAATGGAAGGTGAGGAAACTAAGAGGCAGAAACATCAGCAAAATAGTCCAGTTGGGTCATTAGACATCGAAACCCAGCTGTAAGAACTAACAATGCCTCACTGCGAACAGGGCGTGTCCTTAGAGGCTTTAAGTCACTTCATGTCTGTATAAAATCTGCTTTGGGCTGGATTGTTCCTACTGTTACCGTCAGAGATGGCAAAAGTACTCA
>NW_015151923.1:34841-36654 GCF_000732505.1 Cyprinodon variegatus
AAACAAATTTAAAGATGACATGCAATGATAGAAAAAAAAATCTATCAATTACTTCATGTCACCTCCTGAAGCAGCAAAGTAGCCCCAGACCATCACACTTCCACCACCATGTCTGACTGTAACTGAACCAAACCTTCAAAAGCCTTTTCAGTCCTTGGGTTTTTCTCCCCAAACTTATCAGGGAAGATGGAGATGTTTTTGGTAAATTAAATGTGATTTGGCCCTTTGTGAACTTGTCAGCAGGGGTCCTGTCCTTTGAGATCTCCCATTAGTGCCGTTTTCACTTATGATCCCTGAAATAAAATGAGAAGAATGAGGGATGCAGGTTTTTTTTCTGTCTTTAGTGACATGCATGGCTTGTTTGGCGTATTCTTAATTCTGTGGTTCCCAAGAATCCAAAAGTCAACGGAAAAGCTTTTTAACGCCTTCCAGGTTTATGAGTTTGATTTCTGTTATAGGATGCGTTTTGTTTGCAGGCTGGCGTGTTTCTTTCTGGGATCTTTTTTCATAAATAGTGTTGTTGAACAGGTTCGATTTCTTTATTCTACATGTTTGACAGATATCAGATGTCGGTGCGACTTGAAAAACTGAACCTCCAGCTGTGGTTGATCAACGTTAGCGTGTGATTTAAAAAGTGGAGCAAATGCTGTTTCACATAGAGCCCATTTGAAATGGAAAGCTTTGATTTTCTTTTCATAGCTTAAATCTTTTTAAAACATTTCTTTGTATTTGTTCAGCTTATCATCTTCTGATTTAATAAATTATTGTTATTGGTTTGTAGGAATAAAAACTTTGCGATCTCAGTAAAATGGGAAATTTAAGGCCATTAACATAATCGGGTTTCTGCTGACATATTTTAGTCATATGCTGTTTTTAATCCTTTATCTGAGACTGGTGATTAAGAAATTCAGACCCATTATTTGGAATACTTGTTAAATCTATTTAGATTTTTAATTTGTTATCCTAACTGAGGTAATTCCACCAGAACAGATTTCAGCTTTAACCTTCATGCCTCACTACATTTATGGCAGATATTTAGACCGAAGAGCTGACAGAACCTCTCTGCTGCCTTCTGAGTTTGTCTGAACCAAACCAGGCTGGTTTAGGGAGGTCTTTTTAAAGAGAAACATAAAACAGGTTATAAAGGACTATACAGCCCATTTCTGATGCACGTTCAAGAAAAAACACAGCAGAATCTGGTGCAGGTGAATGGATGGGTTTGAGAATCGAAGGAGTCTGCTCATCAACTGATTTCTCCTATAAACGAAGTGACCGTGAGAACACCAAGATCTACTTTATAAAGAATGACTAAATGCAGGAAATAAAGACGATTCTGCAGAGGCATGGCAGCTGAAAAATGTCCAAGGAGGCAGAAACGAAGCACAAATGGCCCCAGATGTAAAGTTTGACCTGTTCTCTAAATGTTAAGGTTCCTCATCAGAACATCCTCCTCCTTCAGATCCTACTGTGGATCAGCTGGTGGATCCGATCGCTGGTGCTTTCTCTTAGATTTGTTCTGGTGCTTTCTCTTCTGGTTCCCCTTTCTATATGGATCAGCCTAGTTGTTCCTGCCGTTCCTTTCCTGCTTCCCCTCCGAGAACCTTTTGCATCTTCCTTTGGTTCCCCCTCTGGATCATCTTCTCGATGTGGTTCCCTGAAGATCTGCATGTGTTTGCAGGATAACAGCGTCTCACACATGAGGAACAATGACTAGCTGTCAGAGCGAACGTCTGTCTCTGTTCAGCTGAATCCACAGCGGGACGCTCAGCCTAACAGTAATGCAGTGTTTGGATGCATAAAGACTGTATAATTC
>NW_015151923.1:38649-40801 GCF_000732505.1 Cyprinodon variegatus
ATTTGAGATATCAAAAAAGTACTCCAGAGTGTTGTTCAGCATGGGGGTGAGTAGAAAATGAAGGCTAATCATGTTTTGGGTGTACTATTCCTTTAATGGATTCATTGCCAAAATATTTTCCAAAGTAAAATCAAAGAAGTGTCCTAACTAGACTTTGACGACGGGATGAAAGAAGATGAAGGAGGGACTGGGATCAGTCCCAGTGGCAAATGAGTCCCTAACTATGTAGGGGCAATAGCCATGCCTGTCAAGGGACTGACTGCAGTTCTACTGGAAGGTGCCTTGGTAAAGATCAATGGCCGCCGTTCCTAACATGTAACATCCAGACCATGCATATTGCTTTAGGTTAATAGAATGTATCAATTAGGCTATGCATACTTCCAAAAAAAAAAAAAAAATCTACCACCCTCCCTTTTCTTTTTTCATTTTTTTTTTTTACAACTCGACTACTGTATAGAACCTGAACTTTTACTTTTTCTTAAGTGAAAGAGTTCAGTCAGTGTGTTTGACTTTGACCTGAGTCTTTTTCAAACAGATATCAGATAAATAACATATTTATCATAACATAGTATTTGAACTGTCCTGGTGTTTCGGGTTATTTGTTATGGTTCGCTCTGTAATCCAAGTGTTTGTTGTTCCTCTATTTAATCTGTGTCTCTGTGATGTCATCAGTCTGCCTCTCTGTTCCTTCGTCTCGCTCAGCATTCTGCTGACATTCTTTCTGCTGACGGCCTCCATGACGTGGTCACATCTCCACAATATCTGGATTCTTCCTCTCACTGTTGGATTGCAGTCCCTGCGCCCACCCTCCTTTGAACCTCTTTATTTGTAAAGCACTTTAAATCGAATCGATGTTCACAAGTTTCTGCAAATAAAAGATAGGAAACAAAACTAAGAAGATTATACATAAATATATGCTATGAAAATGTAGATAAATCAAAGAAGAAATAAAAGAGAATAGTAAATAAACACCAACCTCCCAGGAAGTGCAAACAATTGGCAAAAAGTGTCTTTTGAGAATGTTTTCATATTGATGAGGCCTGTCTGTGTGAAGGTGGCTCATTTTATATATTTAGAGGGGTTACAGAGAAAGCATGATCACATCAAAGTGTCTGCAGCATTTTGAACAATCTGCAGACCTGACAGTGTCACTTCTCCTAAACATCACAGGTTACAGTAATCCAGTTTGGATTAAATAAAATCATAGATTACTTTTTCAAGGAGCTGCTTTTTAATAGGGACTACCTGATGGAAGAAGCTTGGTTTCACAACTGCCCTAATTTGACTGTCAATTTTCAGGTCAGCATCCATCTTAAAGGTATAGTGGTGGATTTCCGCCAATTTTGAAAAAACCCGACCTTCTCCAGTTTGAAAAAAATGCACATGCCCAACCCTGTACCCTCTTCCAAGAGGGAACTGCTATAAAAAGTGTGAGAGCAAACAAACCCGTTTCTCCTCATGCACGCTCTGTTCAAAAGTTGCTGTTTTCATCCCTCTCACAAGCAGAGCATGTGAGTGGAGCGCGCCGCGGAGCGGAGCAGAAGAAATATGGTGGAGCGTAGAGCGGTTTACAATGCTATGGCCTGAGCGAGGATTTCGCCCCACTCCAGTTCACTCAGATGCACTCGTGTCAATTAAAAATGTAGGATTAAGGGCAAAATAGATTCTGCAACCGCACACATCAAATGTCGCTTGGGTCTAGTCGCGAAAAAGTTTTGCTGGTATGCTTCTGCACCATCACTATTGAATTTCTAGGGACGCATAGCAGTTTCCCGCCAAAGTGCAAGGGGGAGCCTATTCGAGAACTCTAGAGAACTTCGGCGTGCGGAGTGTTTATCTTCCAAAACAACAATGGCACGTCTGCAAGATATCACGGTCACAGAGATGGATCTAGAGTTGCTAGACATTGAAGAGGAACAAGTTTTGTTAATTGAGTTGGCAAAAAGGCCGATTAACCTTTTGTTGTAGTTGTCCATTGTAGTTGCTCCTCGTTTTTTTAAAAATGGCGCGCCCTGGCACCGAATCGAGAAGGACGACCACACAGACAGCCCTAAAGGCATACCAAGGACCAATCACAGCTACTTTTTGTTTGCGCATGTCCGCTTGAGGTCTGCGCGGGTTTGCGACTGTCTGACGCGTAGTCAGGATTTTT
>NW_015151923.1:41114-42253 GCF_000732505.1 Cyprinodon variegatus
TTTTAACGTAATCTAGTAAAATAAATTATAAATAAAATAGAAAACTCGGGGCAATGTGAATGGAGCGTGGTGGTACGTTCACATCTGGGAAACAGTGCGATAATTTAACAGCCAGTTAAATAAGACAATACACATGTATCGGTCACATCATTAAATCAAACACCATGTGTCTCAGGGCCCTGTTATAATTACATTCTCCTTAAAATTTGAGCGAGAGTGGAGCGATTTCGCCGGAGCGGCAAGAAAAATAAGGAGAGCACGGAGCGGATTTTGAGCAGAGCGTCCTGGCACAACTTTGAGCGGCGGAGCGAATGAGCGAACATACTCCTGAGCGGCCTACTCCGTTCGCATGCTTACTTTCCAAAAGATTTGCAATTTTTCCACTATCAGACTCACTACCAGTAAATGAAAATGATGATGAGCACGTAGCACGGCCTTACATAAACATATCACCCAAATGATTGACAATTAGGAGGACCACTTATTTAGATGTTCCGCACGTAAAAAGAACATCCTTAACTATAGCTTTCACTACTTGCTTTGTGACAAATTGAGGCAAACTGTCCAGATTTATAGAGGAAGTCTCTAATCTGTTACTAAAAACCATCACTTCTGTTTTTTGTTCATTAGATACTGAAGGTTTTGGGACGTCTGTGCCTTTAGATTGTGAAATAATTTAAACAGAGAATATCATGATCTACAAATTTGGAAGTCATCAGTGTAAGAGTGAAATTAAACCTCATGATTCCTGACATTAGAGCTGAGTAGCAGTAGTAAAAAGCAGAGGGCCCAGCACAGAGCCCTGTGGGACGCCATAACAAAGAGAGGACGATCATAATCATCCATTTAACTGAGAACATTTGGTGATCTAACTATTTTTCAAACCCCAGTCGATAGTTTAGCACCTACCCACTGTGGTCCACCATGTCTGATGTATAATACTAAGGCAGTCACCAGAGTTAGTAGTTTGGTACACATCATTAAAATCTCTTACTCTGTACTATGCATGTCATATATAGATCGATGCCCTGCTGTTGTTTTGGTCACTTCCAAAGATCTTTATTGCTGTAAAAGCTCCTGAGAAGACAAGTCATTTTCCAGCCACCAAAACGTAGAAGTTGGAGATCAGCCTGATTTTC
>NW_015151923.1:43257-51610 GCF_000732505.1 Cyprinodon variegatus
AATCAGTCGATGCAATCAACTGGTTTTCCTTAGATAGAAAACTTTCAATCGATTTGACTGTATGATCTTGTTGAATTGTACAGTGCCTTGAGATGACATGTGTTGTGAATTGGCGCTATAGAAATAAACTGAACTGAATTAAATATTGGACATACAGCACGTCCCTGAGACCTAAATGCTTTTTTCAAAACGGCCCACAGCTTCCTATAGGCGTGAGGTTAGAGAAAAGTATCTTGGTACTTGCATTGCAAAAACAGTTTATGTTCGTTTCTGTTGGATCCTTGCTTTGTTTTAAAAATCCAACGAATTTCAAGTTCCAAGAATCTGACCACTGATGAGGAGGTTTGCAATCAGTCTTGGAGCTGAGAGTCAAGCACTGAACTGCTCCTTTATTAGAGAACTGCATAGAGCCTTGAGAGGGACCCAGTGGGTCAGTGACGGCCCCAGTCGGGTCAGAGGTTCTGAACACAGCCTCCATTCAATAAACAATTTATCCAGCAAACAGAACTAAATTATTACAAGGAGCAGTTTGTCTCTAGGAGACGGCGACTGGCGAACATTTGTCAAAAACACAAAATGGCTTCCTGCCAAGTTTTCTAACCACTTGGACTCCAGTCAGGACCTGGAAGCACTGAGGAGAAATCTCACCCAGCACAGACAAAGCAGAGGAAATTCTTTGACCCAGAGTTTTTCTATGAAATATGATGTTTGATTTTGTGCTGAGCTGCTGAGTTTGCTCCGTGTTCAGCTGCTGCAGTCAGCTGGTGGATCTGGGCTGAATGTGTTCTTTGTCTGCAGGCGTGGTGAACGGCCTCTGAAGCACGAAATGACTCACAGAAGGAGCGTCTCTGATCTTCACAGCAAATGTCACTTATTGAACTGTTCTCCTCTTATAGGTGCACCATCAGCCTAACCCATGGCGTCTGGATCTTGGATCTCACTCTCTTCAGGTTTCTTTTGGTCAGAGGTGTCAAAAGTGAGACCTGGGGGTCATTTGCAGCCCCTCAACTGATTTTCTGCGGCCCCTCACTGCAGTTGTTCCCCCAATCCAGGAGGTTCACACTGATTGAAACTTAAGCTTTAATCAGAGACAAATTACTAAAACTATTACTAAAAAGTAAAAGCTCACAACTTGAACTTTTACATCAAAATAATGATTTTTTTCCAAAAATAATGAATCCACAGAACCTCAAGAGTGGAGCAGCATGGAATTTATACGTTTACTGAGAAAAAATATGCACTATATAAATAAGTAAATAAATATGTTATATGCATTCAAAATGTATAAATATTTACTTCAGGTTGCCATGGTAATGTCAACATGAAAAGCAGGTGAAGGTCCTAGTAGCTCGATGATGGAGCTGAGAAATGGTTTCTTCTCTGCATTACGTTTCTAAGATTCAAGCCGGTCTTTTAGATGGTCTCACATGTTCTTCAAGCTCTGATATATGATGGGATCCATGTTAGATTTAATGAGCAGCAGAGGAGTTTAACGTCAAAACCGTTACCCATGCCTCACATTCTGTTTAAAGATTATTTCAGGGAATAATTAGTTTAATTTGAGCTAAACTTTCCCTTTGTTCTGATCTCATATCCCCATAATAAAAGTCCTGGCAGGTCCTTGTTGGCCTATTTTATGGTAAAATTCAGTCTGGAGTTTGTATTTTTCTTGGAAAGTGAAAGTTTCCTCCTACAGAAGTGAGGCTTTGCCGTTGGCGTTCTGGTTATACAGCTGTGAAGCTGTGCATCAACAGCAGCAGGAGCTTCCTGGAGGCTCTGAGACGGCACTAAAGGGTTTTTACAGATTTTATTTTGAAGGACTTTCTAATCCTATTTAGTTTTTTTTTACATGACTTAAACTTTGTTCTAAAAAAAATCACTTAATTTGCATAAATAAATATACATGTTTTCCTGCCACTGAAGTCCATAGAAAAAGCTTTCTAATAAAAGAATATTCCTCTTTTGGTCCATATCTGATGTTTGCTCCTGTCAGAGTTTAAAATACAAACAACTTTTCTGTGAATATTATAATTCAAGGGTTAAATAACTTGTATCATGAATAAATCAGTTCCCTCATGCAGGATGAATTATTAAATTGAATTAAACTGAATCAGTTGGTGCTGACTAGATCAATGCTCCTATGTTAACTTCAGGGAAAGTTTTCATAGTAAAGCATGTTTGCTGCTGCAGCTGCTGGAATAACAGTCGTCCCTCTGTGAGCTGCTGCCGATGGTCCCGTCTGTTACCAACTCAGCCCCCCTTCCTGGTCTGAGCACAAACTCAGAGACGCCACACAAATCATCTCAGCTGAGATTTCAAAACGCTGCTTGTTAGACTGGATAGACATAGAGGTGGCTAGAATACACAATAAGTAAATAAAAGTAGAACTACTTCATCATATCTTTACTCAAGTAAAAGAAAAAAGTAGCCTTTAAAGAAATTACTCAAGTAAGAGTAAAAACCTATGTGCTAAAAAGGGTTTTTAAGTTATTTAATATTTTAATGATGATGTAAAAGTGTTTCAAAGAAGACAGAAATAATATTTTCATTTCATTCTAGGAAATGTTGGTAGAAGAGAAGCTTGGTGCGGAGAAACCAATGCTTATAATAGTTAATGGATAAGTAATGATACAGATTAATTAACTGAGTAAAGGTCACTTTTTAAGTTTTAATAATGGAAAAGGTACTAGAGTGTTTCTAACAGGAAATATAGTCTCATGTTTGGGTCTTACTCTGGTTTCAAATAACATGAGTAACAGATGTGAAAGGAATTTAAATGATGATAGCAATGTAGGTAATGATCACTTTCCAATATTATGCAGTGTGAATTCAGATATGGAAGTTAAAGACGTTTACATGATGTTTTTACAAAGGTTTTCTGATTAGAAAAAAAGTCAAAAAAAAAAAAAACTGTTCTCGAAAGACTTTCTCTGAAACAGTCTCTGAAACTCCCTTAGGACATTTTCCGAAAAACTGTTTGGGACAGACTTAAAGAGATCCTACCAGGTGCTATTAAAGCATTATACAGGACGTTTATTTCAAATTAAATTTTACAGGACATTCTTTAAGATACTGATAGATGTGTTGTCTCAGATGTTCTCAGATAAAGTCTTAGAGGCAAAGTCTTAGGTGATGTTCACAGGTGAAATTCTCTGGGATGTTCATTTGGAACTTCACTGGGACTTTCTCTGAAACTTTCTTTGGGAAGTTCATCGGAGCATTATCTTGGATGGTCTCTGGTTGTTGCTTGGGACATTTGATGGGATGTTCTCTGGAATTTTCTCTGGTATTACAATTCAGTTTATTTCTATAGCGCCAATTCACAACATGTCATCTCAAGACACTTTACAGTTCAACCAGATCATACAGTCAAATTGATTCAAAGGTTCTATATAAGGAAAACCAGCTGATTGCATCGACTCATTGACTCTTCAGCAATCCCTTACACTAAGCATGCTTGTAGCAACAGTGGAGAGGAAAAGCTCCCTTTTAACAGGAAGAAACCTCCATCAGAACCAGGCTCAGTGTGAGCGGCCATCTGCTGAGGCCGACTGGGGTTCAAGGAGACTGAAGCAGAGATACAGAAAGCAGCTGTAAAAGGCGTCCAGGAAACACACAGCCAGGCAGACGAGCTCTGAGCCAACTCCCATGTCAGAAGATGAAGAGAGCACATCCAGCCAGTCACAGTCAGAGAAACAGGACTACACTGAAAAACATCTATAAACAAAGGTGTTGATGGCAGCAGCACAGCTGATGTTTCTCTTCAGGATGGAGTCACAGCCAAACAGGAGCAAACGAGGCAAAGCTACTATGAGAAAAATCAGAGAGAGCATAATGTTAGAGATTGAACTAACAGATTCTGCAGAGTGGGAGAATATGGTGGTATGTCTATTGGAAAGTTCTTTGGGACGTTCATTAAGGCATAATTTGGAATGTTCACTGGGACCGTTGGGATGTTTGTTTGGATACTGTTGGGAGGGTTTTTGGGACTTTTGATGGAACATTTGTTGGACGTTCTCTTAGATCCTCTCCGGGACAGTTGTTGGGATGTCTGCTTGGACACCCTTGGCGGGGTTGTTGGGATGTTCCCTGTGGCGTTTGTTAGGAAGTTCTCTGCAACGATCTCTTGGACAATTCTTGGGACGTTTGGACGTCTGTTGGGACTTTCTTTGAACTCTGTGAGACATTGTCAGAAGTGTTTTCAGTAAAATTCACTGGGATTTTTTAAGGTACACAGTCCAGACTGTTATTATGGTTTCTCTATTATTATTATTATTATTTTTTTTTTTTTACTAATTTTAAAATATTTCTTCTAAGCTACAGCAGGGTTAGAGAACCAAATGTTGTCTGAGGGAACATGATGAACATCAAAGCAAAATTATGACCGGAGAGTAATAAAGATACACAGAAGCGAGGAGAGAGGAGGAGGTTTCTAAACATTGCCGGTCTTTGTGGTCCACTGGACAAAGAGCTGCTGTCAGACGTCCTCTGCGGGTCACAGCAGAACAGACCGACACCGAGCTGGACACTGCTGCTTCACTTCAGCTGCTCCTCCACTGGGACACGACATGAAGCTCTGCCTTGGACTGGTTCTGCTGCTTTGTTCTGGGATGGTGCATGTAGGTGAGTGGAACCAGTGAACAGAACCTGGAGCTCTAATCTTTAAGGGGAAACTTGAGGGAAAGAGAAAACAATCAGTAATCTCCTTTTTATTCCTTCTCTAACAGAAGAGATCAAACAGCAAAACAGAATTTATCCAAATGAAACAAATATTAGTTAAAGAATCACTTCAAAAGGAAGCTGGGATAATATTTTCACAGATATTTCTGAACCAGACGAAACCTTTGAATAAGCTTGACGAGTTTCTTTGGTTAGAACTTCAGATCTGCAGTTTAAATTACTTGGTTTCATCCAGATGTTGTTCTATAAACAGACTGTGGAGGAAAATGGAGGAAAACAAAAAATAAAGCTTAAAACTTAAATTCATCTTTAGCTTGAAAATCAGAAATCCAATTTGAAACTAATTTATTTGAAAAACATTTCCAAGAGTTTAGTAATTTTTCTCTTCTGGACCAAAAACAAGGCTTTCCTGCTATTATTCCTCTCTCCTCTCCATCCGTTTATTTTATAATAAGGCAGAAAGCTGATATTTCACTGGACTGAAAGCTTTGAAACAACATTGGGATTAATTTCATTATGAAATCCAAAATCGACCCTCAGAGCTTCGTGTTTTGTTCTAAAGGAGTCAAATGCTAACAGCTTTCAGACCCTGATTTATAGATGAGTCCTCACATTTTTTATTTTAGAGATATTACAACTTTTATCTGAGGTTTCAGGTAAATGATTTATCAGGGGTTTATTTTTTCTCTGATAAATAAATGAAGGTTTCATTTAGGGCAAAGCTTTATGTTCGGCCTGTCAGGAGTTATTTTCTTTGGAAAACATCAGATCTGGGAACAGTGGGAACCTTCACTTCATCCCTGCTGTTTTGGGCTTCAGCGATCTTCCAGTTTCTGAGCTGAGCTTCCTCCTGACGCCCTCTCCTCCTCTTCCTCAGGTTCTGGGCTTCGCTGCTACAAGTGTTCAGATTACACAGGACGCTGTGAGAACGTGCAGGAGTGCACCTTTGAAGACTCGTGCATCTCTCTGAAAGATCAAGGTCAGTTCAGCTTCAGCATTTTCTGTTGTCATGGAAACGTGTGCAACCCTAAGGAAGATCAGATTTGTTTTAAATACTGAAAGAAAACCATATATCTCAACTCAATTGCTGAACATCATGATTTATTTCCTACCTTATTTTTTATGCAACCATTTTTCAAATTTCTTTATCGTGAATGTTAAGTGGAATCCTCTTTTATTTGAGGAACATTTGAAACAGACATCTTAATCAGTGATGTAGCGCTTTCCTCTCAGGTCAGACTGTTAGAAATTCACCCTGACCTGACTTCCTATGGTACTTTAGTACTGTAGGAATCTATGGTATCTACTTATAGTAGAGGTTGTGGATATTCCTGCTGGTCCATCACAGAAACATCCACCTTTGTTCTCTGATTTCATGGAATTACCATCAGAGTAAAAAAAAAAAGGAAATTTAATAGTTAGCTCCTTGTTAATAAATTAACAAGTCTTTTTTTTTCTTGGACTCAAAGTGTGGTATTCTTTACCTGGCCCAGATCATGGCACTTTCACTTAGTGGTAGCTAGTGGAGCTTTCTCCAGTGGGGCTATGAATTCAAATTAGACATATACCAAAACCCAATCAAACCTATACTAAGTTACCACACTAGTATATCTAAATAAATGCCAACAACAAAAAAATTATAAAAACACTCAATAAAGACAAAAACATAATTCCATGTACAGGTTTCCTTTTTGTACATAAATATTGCCCTTCTGAGGCTTTGAAAAGGCAAATTTGTCATAGTCTTGGTTCTGTTTTTTTTCTTTTAAGTATTCAGTTTTACTTTGCTCCATGTTTTCTAGTTTTATTGGTTTAATTCTTATTTTGTTGTGTTTTCAGGTTATATTTTAGGTTTTCAGGTTTTTATTTGTTGCCCTCTGCTGCCCTCTAGTGTTCTCCTTTTTCCCTAGCTCCTTTCCAGTCTGTTATGTTCACACCTGCTCCCAGTCTGCTCGTTAGTCCCCTCTTTGTTCAGTCTCCCATAAATACTCTCCTTGTGCAGCTCCTCAGTGCTGGTTCCTCGTCTAACTTCCTCCAACTCCATCTTACTGTGTCTTCCTCGTCCTGATTGTTCTCCCCTGAAGTCTCCATAGTTTCTTTTTTTGTTTTACTTTTTTAATGCTTGATTTTTGGATTCCTGCCTCAGTTGTCTGTTAACTTTTCATTAAATCAAAAGAAACCCACCTCTGCCTCCCTGCCTCTGCATTTGGGTCCTCAAACCACAACCTAATCTTGACCAAATTTGTATTTTGTATGGTCCAATATTGGGTCACAAACCTACAAAACAATGAACCAGTTCAATAATGGAGAAGCTATAACTTAGCTTTAACTTTTTTCAATATATAAAAAACATTTTTTGTTCTGTTATTTAAGAGCAACTATGCAAATTAACAAATATCTAGAAAAAGTGCACTATGATATATTTTCCATGGGAATCCCAGATTGTTCATTCTTCTTTGCCTTTTCTTAGAAGTGCTTTAAATCAGTCCTATTTGTCTTTAGCCATGCTGGGTCAGATTCTGACGTTTGAAAAAGGAGGCAGGTAGTCAAGGCAGTAGAATAAAGCATTAGCCTCACTGCATGCAGTTAGCCAAGCCTTGTAGCCAAACCAGTTCCTGGAAAAAGACAGAGTGTACCGTCTCCATCTGTCTTTGGACTGCTGATTCATTTTGATATTCGGCTGATTAGGTCCAAACAATTTCACCTCCAGCATCTCTTGGTAAGTTGGCTTCACTTCCGCGTCTCGACCTCTCAATCAGCAACACTTCAACTGTGAAGGCGATTCCTGTCACCTCTGCGCTCAGCTCTTTTGCGCCCAGAGCTCTCCTACACATCTGTATTGCAGAGGAGCTACTGCCCATGAATAACTTTTAACGAGAGTCAGTGAGCAAAGATTTTTGCTTCCCAGGGCTGAAATACATCACCAATCCGACAAAAAAACGAAACGGCTTTAGTCGTCAAAGATTAAATATTTATCTTGCACATCTAATAAATATATATCAATGTTTAGGAATATTTTAATCTTATTTAATTTCAATTTGTTTTTTTTTTATGTCTTAATTAAGGTCATTGGGTGGGTGTGGCGGCACTCTAGCACCCTCTATTGGCCAGCCGCCACTGCTTCCACCTCTATGTCTTCTAATTGATAAAGCAATCTTCCTGATCTACTGTTTTAGATTCATATCAAACATAACTTATGTTTTGGTGTTTAAACAAGTTTGATTTTAATCTAATTTATAAGGAAGTTTATTCCAGAGGTTCTGGGGTTTTAAAACATTCTCATGTTGCTCTTCCCGCCCAGCTTCACTCATTGCAGGCCTCCATCGAAAGTTCGTATTGTGTACTCTGTCTCTTTCTCAATATTTAGAGATGCATGCTTATGTTAACAATGACAGGAGTCTGTTGCAGGTCCCATGATGACATTGTAGGGTTTAGGAGACTTCCAAGGCCAGACCCAAGCCTTCTTTTAGCTGTTTTGAATGTTTTATTCATGGGAGAATCCTCCTCTCCTTCTATGATCCTGATGAAAACGTATTTAAATCTTTATTTCGACTCAGGCCAGGTTCTTTAGTGACAGCTTCTTCTTCTGTGTTTGCAGGTGGGAAGACGATCCGGCAGTGTATCCGGTACACAGAGTGCGATGTGTCCCGTCTCACCCAGATGTTCCCGTCCA
>NW_015151923.1:52535-57352 GCF_000732505.1 Cyprinodon variegatus
TTCTTCTTCTGTGTTTGCAGGTGGGAAGACGATCCGGCAGTGTATCCGGTACACAGAGTGCGATGTGTCCCGTCTCACCCAGATGTTCCCGTCCATCTCCAGATTCACCTACAGGTGCTGTAACAGTAACCTGTGCAACTCGGGCTCCACGGCTCCCGCTGGGACCCCGGTGCTGGTTCTGCTGTGGTCCCTGCTGAGCATTTGGTGGTTCTGGTCCTGAATCCCTGCTGCTTTCTTGATAACTACTAATCTTTAGCTTGCTGATTGTTTACAGGCTCCTGCAGCTCCTCAGGTCTCTTCTGTAAATCTAACTGTATTCATTTAAAATTTGATTTCTATTTGACTGGAAATAAAAACCTTTTTTCTGGCTTTTTAATTCTGGATCTCTTTTCTTAGTTGGATCTCAGGAACATGGTGGCCTCCTTGGATCTGACCCTGTTACAGGTTCTGATCATTTTAACCCAACCGCGGTTCTCCTCATCAGAACCGGAACATGATTTGGTTCTGAAAGAGCAGACGGCTGAGTTTCAGCTACAGTTGAATATCTTTGTGTAACTGGTCATGCTGGTTGTTAAACCAGTACAGACTGGTCATAACTTGAATCACCAAGCTTGTTTGGATTCACATTGATTGAAAATGAACATAAATATTTAGATAAAAGATTAACTGCTTATTACCTTTCAATAAAACCGTGCCTTAAACATCCCTGATGTCCAGAAGAAGAGACAGCAGCTCCCCTACTGGACAAACCTCTGCTCTGTTGACCAAGTTTGCAGTTGATGTGAAATATCTTTGAAAATGTAGAAACATTCCTTATTATAATTCTCAAAATGTGATATGACTCAATTCAGTTTATTTTTATTGCGCTAATTCACAGCACATGTCATCTCTCTTTACAGAGATGATTCAACCAGATCAGACTGTCCGATTAGTTCAATGTTTTCATTGAGGCAAAACATTGGATGCAGTCATTGACTTACATGTCACATTTCTCCTGGATGAGCCTGTTGCGACGACATTCGCTCACATTTTTGTTTTTCACTCTGCAGCAATCCCTCACAGTGAGCATGCATGCAGAGTAGAGAGGAAAAACTTCTTTTAACAGGAAAAAACTTCCAGCAGAATTCCAGAATTGATGATATGCTGATGGATGGATGGATGGATGGATGGATGGATGGATGGATGGATGGATGGATGGATGGATGGATGGATGGATGGATGGATGGATGGATAATAAATGGATGTTTGGTGGGTGGATGGATGAGGGATGGATAAAAGATGGATGGATTGATAATGGGTGGACGGATTGATGATTGATGGATTCATGATGGATGGATGATGGATTGATGATGGATGATGGATTGAGGATGGATGGATGGATGGATGGATGGATGCATGATGATTGATGATGGATGGATGGATGATGGATGCATGGATGCATGATGGATGGATTGATGATGGATGGATGGATGGATGATGGATGGATGGATGATGGATTGATGGATGGATGGATGGATGATGGATGTTTGATGGATGGATGGATGATGGATGGATGGATGGATGGATGATGATTGATGATGGATGGATGATGGATAGATGATGGATGGATGATGGATTGATGATGGATGGATGGATGAATGGATTGAGGATGAATGGATGATGGGTGGATAATGGGTGGATGGATTGATGATGGATGAATGCATAATGGATGGATGGATGCATGATGGATGGATGATGGCAGATGGATGTATTGATGGTGGATGGATTGATGATGGATGGATGCATGAATAATGAATGGATATATGAATAAATGGTTAGATTAATGGATGGATGGATGATGAATGGAAGGCCCATAATAAATTTAATACAGCTGTTTTAGCCCATAGTATAATCAGGGTTCAATCTCCCCCTGGTGCTGCTTGATGGGTATTACAGCTATCAGTAGTAAAGATATAAATAAAAAT
Organism: Cyprinodon variegatus; assembly: GCF_000732505.1. Lineage (NCBI taxonomy): Eukaryota > Metazoa > Chordata > Actinopteri > Cyprinodontiformes > Cyprinodontidae > Cyprinodon > Cyprinodon variegatus. Next base: position 54,500 of record NW_015151923.1, read on the forward strand.
CAGGAGCCCTAACTGATTTAAACATATGGAAATAAAACGCAGAGTTTCAGCATCAATAGATATTAATAAAATGTATTTATTTCAATAGGAGTGCCAGGTTTTAATTCATGTTTTATCAGCAGCGTCTTGCTGAATAGTTTCCCTCTTAAACTCAGAGGTTTCAAGTACGGATTCTTCATGCAGCTCTTCTCTCCTGGTTTCTTCTGTTTCATAAATTAGGACGGTGTGGAACCTGCTGGATGTTTTGGGTCATATAATAAAATCCAGATTGCTGTTATTCTTTCCTGAGACATAAACCCCTGGAACAGAACGATTTTGTTTGATTCTTCGATATCAGCAGGTTTCATCTCAGGACGAGGAAGCTGTTATTTCAAACGGAATCAGTAAAAGACGAACAAAACGGCAGAGAATAAAAAAAACAAACACTGATTTATTTAAACGTTACAAACAACAAGAGCAGAGAAAATGATTTTAATCTACTGAGAGATAAAACATTGTGAGGCGTCCTGTGAGCGTCCGTCATTTATTCTGAGGGAATCGGTAAATAATCTGGATATGTGAGCGTCATCAATTATTTACTGATACAGAAAAACGCACAAAAACATGACAGGTCAATAATCAAACAGTAAAAGAGAGAAGAGGCAGGATGGAGTCTGTTCTGACCACCAGACAAAGATGTGTCCGTCTCTATGGAGACGCCCCCCACCATTCCTGATCCAGTCCCACATACTGGTTCAGTCGCTCATTTCTCCGAGTCCATCTTCCTCCAACTGCCGTCCGATCACCTCCAGCTGCACTTTCTTATTCTGGCCTTTCTGCTCCACATCTTTCTCCTGCTTCGCTGATTGGTTGTACCAGGGGTGGGGGGCTGAGCCTTCACAGGTGCGCCCTCCTCTGCGGAAGCCCCCCCTGCCGGCCCGAACCAGCCCCCACCCTTGCAGCTGGGTCTCAGACGGCCCCTCCTGGACTCCCCGGCTCTGGTCCAGCTCCTTGGCGCTGAGGGATGACATCCGGACCGGGACGGTGTTTCCGAACTTGGAGTAGTCCACGCAGTAGCGGGCGTCCTCCTCTGTGATGATGGAGACGAAGCGCCTCCCCCACAGGATCTCCTCGGGGGTGTAGGAGGTGCGAGCCTGCATGGTGATGCCTGTGGTCTCCACCACACCTGGAAGCAAGAGGGATAAAAAGTTAGAAGGATTCTGAACAGGGATGAAGTAGAACAGCTGGAACTGGAGCTGAGCTCAACAACAGAACAACATGGAGGAAAAACACTCCCTAAAAACGGTTCAATGGGAACGGATCGGTCCGTTTCATGAGAGTAAGGAATGTTTAAAGCTCTTTAAACTCGACGCACTGCATCAGAAACATAAAGGTTCTGTGTCGGGAGCTGGACTGAGGTTGGGCCCTGACCTTCCAGGATGACGATAATTTCCAGGTCCTCAGTAGCCAGAGACTGGGCAGACAGGTCGTACAGAGGACTCCCTCGATCGATGGTGTGGCTGATGATCAAAGGAGAAACCAGGAAGATGCCATTACTCCTCAGAGGGTTCTCCACCTGGATGTCCAGCTGGCAAACTGGAACCACCTCGCCCTCAGCCGTCACGGTGCGGCGGATCACCTGCAGGGAAACAGAGAATCCTCGGTTAGCATCAGAATCAGGTCTCTGTGGCGCCGCTTTCTCTCTGAGGGCTCACCTGCAGCTGAATGGTGGCCGAGATGATCATACTCTTCCTCAGGTCTCCGACTCTAAACATGAAGGTGGGCCGGCCGTTTCGTGTGGCGATGACAGCGTTCCTGGAGAAGATGAGCGTCTCCGCTCTCCGGTTGGCTTGCGCCGTCTTCATGAAGACGCAGCCGAGCATCACGGCGTTGATGATCAGCCCCAAAATGTTCTGGATGATCAGCATGATGATGGCCACGGGGCATTCCTCTGTCACCATCCTGCCACCAAATCCGATGGTCACCTGAAGACCAGACAAGAGGATTAGCAAACGACCAACACCTGCAGCGGCAGCAGCAGCAGCGAGACTCACCTGGACTTCAATGGAGAAGAGGAAGGCTGAGGTGAAGGAGTGGATGGCGGTGACGCAGGGGACTGGACCGGGGCCGCTGTCTGGGTCACGGGGCTCCAGGTCTCCATGGGCGAAGGCCAGGAGCCACCAGACCATGGCGAAGAGCATCCAGGAGCAGAGGAAGGCCGAGGTGAAGATGAGGAGCGAGTGCTGCCACTTGAGGTCCACCATGGTGGTGAAGACGTCCAGCAGGAAGCGACCCTGTGGGAGAAACAGGAAGTCTGAGCTACAGAGCGGTGGAGGGCTCACGCCTCTCTTTCATCATTCGTTCACGCCTACGCCACGTCTGCCTCCACATATTCAGCATTTTCTGGAACCGGGCCTCCCTTCCGCTGCTTACGACTTCCTCTGACTCAGCAAAGCTTTAATCCCAGATGCATGTCCTGACCCAAACCCGTTTCTATCAAAGACTTAAGCTGAGAACAAGCTTCCAGGGAGAAGAGCCTGGAAAACCGTTTATCATGGATCTCAGGAAGGTCCAGAGAAAATGAATCAGCAGTGAAACTTCAACATAGGAAGTCTAGGTGGGCACGTCTACCAAGGCTCGCACTGGGAATGATTTTCGGCCCTGGTGTTTCTCCATCTACACTGGCCTACCATCTACACTGGCCTATAATGTCTACACTGGTGTTTCTCCATCTACACTGGCCTACCATCTACACTGGCCTATAATGTCTACACTGGTGTTTCTCCATCTACACTGGCCTATAATGTCTACACTGGCCTATAATGTCTACACTGGTGTTTCTCCATCTACACTGGCCTACCATCTACACTGGCC
>NW_015151923.1:58213-63141 GCF_000732505.1 Cyprinodon variegatus
TGAGAACAAGCTTCCAGGGAGAAGAGCCTGGAAAACCGTTTATCATGGATCTCAGGAAGGTCCAGAGAAAATGAATCAGCAGTGAAACTTCAACAGAGGAAGTCTAGGTGGGCACGTCTACCAAGGCTCGCACTGGGAACGATTTTCGGCCCTGGCGTTTCTCCATCTACACTGGCAATAATGCGGCTTTACTGGCTTTAATTCTTACAACGGACGCGACACTGACTGCTGCTGCGTAACGTCCCCACTCACCACATCAGCAGGGCTGCCAGATGTCACTGACTCACATTTCCAGCCCAAAAATATTTTCATAAACCGCCTGGATATACGAAATCTCAATTTCAACCAAAGTATCTTGATCTCTTAGGCCATAAATCTAAAAGAAAACATTTTTTACCCATAGACAGCCATCTAAAGCTGCCAGATTGGGAAACATCCCAACCTGGCAACAATGCACGTAAGACGGGAAACGTTAGCCTTTAGATGCAAAACCCCATCATGCACTGCAACATGTTTTTGCTAAATATTCGAACATAAATTCACCAAATATAAGAGGAACATCGTAGTTTGGTTTCAAGAAAGAATTTTAGTTTAATTATAATTTAGTTTGTTGCAAGGATTTTACAGTTTGGAGAAATCGAAAATGACACTATATGCCAACCGTCACAAGGAAGTGCATGACAAGAAAGGGCTGTATATACTGCATGCATCATTTAGGAAGTTAACATTATTACGGTACTTCTTGAGCTCCGTAAGTTATTTAATGTCACAGAAGTAGGAGCTTCGGCCGGAGAGTAAGTGTGGGGGCCGGTATGATTTAAGGCGGCCCTCACACGCTGAAATTTGGAGCGGCCAATCACAGATTACCAGTCCAAGACTGTTTAGGTGTGCATGTCTACCTGCTCCATGATGTTCTTGTGAACCACATTGCATGATCCGGTTTTGGTGATGAAGCGAGCTCTCTGGGACCTGGAGCGGATGCGGTTGGGCTGGTTCTGGTCCTCGGCCAGCCGGGTCAGCAGAAACCCATCTGGGAGGAGGCCCTTCCTGGCCAACATGATGCTGCGAACAGAGAAACACACAGATGAAGACCTAGAGGGCATAGAGTAGATCATCTAGATTTAGTTCATCTAAACATGTCTTACTTTACCTTATCCTTAAAGATCCATGTAATAAGGTAGTGTAGATTGTATATTTTTTATTTTGGCTTAACTACTGAATATTAGATTATTGATCATAAGGATAATTTTTATTATCAATAGAAGAAGTAACCACAAGGTCTGTAATCTAGATTAAATTAGTGTTAAAAACAGATTCCTGTTAATGATATCCAGGAAATGTCCTGGATTAAGATCAAGACTCCAGCTACAGTTATTATCATCATTATATAAGCAGGTCCTCATCAATTATTTCCCACCAATCAGTTCATTTTACAGAGCTAGATTATTATTTAGATATTTCTCTGCAAATGTTTACTCTTGATTTTAGAATCCAGTGGATTTGGACTGATCTAGAACATAAACAACTAATAATATTTATTTAAACTGAATCAAATGTCATATTTATAAATGAAGGAACAGGTTTCATGTTCTCCATCAGCCTGCTTGGCCTGAAGCATCAATAATAAATAAGGTCACACAGAAAATGGCTTTTTCCTCCCGCCTCCTTTTTCTATATTTACCTTTTCTTTCTCCTGGAATATCTGGTAAATAATCGCCCTCTAACGAGGAAACGATGCTCAGTCTATTCAGACTCTACACCTAGTTCCCCCTTCATCATCATCATCCTCTTCTGATACACAAACATCAGGCTGGGTCTGAGCGCGCGCACAGCTCCGCTGTCACGCGGTGCAACACGTTCAAGGTGAGGATCAGAGGTGATCGGAGGGTCTGTTCAGGACGTGATCCGCGACACGGACTCCATCATTCCCATCAGGATGTCCTCTGACAGGGAGACCTGAGTCAGAGTGGGACAGGTGAGGGCGCCGCTTCCGGTACGACCCTTCAAAATAAGATACCGCGCAGTTAGCAGTCCTCACCTGGTCGCTAGATTTACAATATTTTAATGTTATAATGATGTTAGGAACGTTTAAATACGGGAGAGGATTAGGGCCACTGAAAAAACAAAAAGTTTACTGATCATTTAAATTTTATTTCAGTATTATATGAGAAAAAAGTAAAGATACTTACTTTAATCTCAGAATTCTGACTTTTTTTTCTCCAGAATTCTGACTTTAATCTCAGAATGTTGGATCTTAATGTAGATGGGCACCATGAAGGAAGAGATGTGGAGCTCTCAGCCTCACTGACAAAGATGTGAGTTGTTTGGGAGGGCCAGTGACACATTGGTGGAAAATGACAGAATTAGGCGACTTTTTACGCCCGATGGGTCCCCGGTGATGCTATTTTTATTAATGGAAGAACAGAAGGTCATTAAAACAAGGGAGCTAGTCTCTAAAACAGACACAGCTACAGTTTGATGATAACATGTTTGTTAGCTGTCAGAATTGAGACAGAATTCTGAGAAAAAAAGTCAGAATTCTGAGATTAAGATCAGAATTCTGAGATTAAAGTCAGAATTCTGAGAAAAAAAATCTGAATTCTGAGATTAAGGTCAGAATTCTGAGATTCTTTTTTCTTATATTAAACTAAAAAAATATTTTAAAAATCATTTAACTTTTTTTTTTTCCAGTGGCCCTAATCCTGTTCTGTATTTGAAAGATAAGAAGCAGGAAGTAAAAACTATATGAGACTTTTTATTTTTGAAAAACCCAGGTAGATTATCTAAAAACAATCTCTTTAATCAAATTTTATCCTCATTGCAGAAATGTTTGATGAGGGAAATCAATTAAGTGATGATTTTGATTATTTCATCAACATTTTCTCACACGTAATTCAATTCAATTCAGGTTATTTCTATAGCACCAATTCACAACACATGTCATCCCAAGGGACTTTACAGTTCACCAGATCATACAGTCAAAAAGCTATTTCCTCATTAATTTCCTCATCAAATCCTTCCTGTTTCTTTGTTGATATCAGGGGTTTTTTATTCAGTCATATTCCACCTTATTTCCCATCTCCTCTTTAACTTCTATGCCATTCTTTCTACCATAGTGTGATGTTCTTTTAACAATTAAAATTCAGTTATTTAAGTAAAATAAAAATAAAAAAGACGTTTCGCTTCCCATCTAGGAAGGTTTTTTTTTAATTCAAAATGTCAGGAATAGCATTGAGTTTGAGGTTTTATACAGTCACCCAACAAAGCCTTGTTTTTGTCCTAAAAACATACTAATTAGAACCTATGAAGGGGTCCATCCCTTTGGAATTGGCTGCTTCTGTTAACCTGCAACAGGTGTGGTGCTTTGCAGGCCATTAAAAGAAGCCAAACGACCCCTATCCCAAAGGGATGGACCCCTTCAAAAGTTCCAATTTGTATGTTTTCAAAAATAAAAAAAAAACAAGGCTTTGTTGGGCTACTGTATAAAACCTCAAACTCAAATCTATTCCTGATATTTTGATTAAAAAAGCTTCCTAGATGGGAAGCGAAACGCAGTCATGAATACATATTCGTGTCTATATCTACATCTATATTGGGTTTGATACTCTATGTGGTTGTGAGATCAAACTTCCTGTACTTTATGTCATATTCATAAACTTGACTTTATTCTGCTGGATGCTGAACAGGTTGATTGTGCACAGACTTCCTGCTGCCTGCAGGGGGCAGCAAAGCACGGGTTAGATCTAGAGAAAAGGAAAAGGAAAGGTCAAAGTCATCATGGATTTATATCTGATTGTCTCAGCTGTTAAATACTACTGACTTTTAACACAAACTACTACCTCAGTAAATCATTTACATGCTTCCTGCACAAATCAATTATATTATGAGTATATGCCACAAATTATGTAGGTGTAATTTCTCCTGCTAATTTTATTACTGATCAGTCTCCTTACTGTGGTTGAACGTCTGCTCCAGTATCTGGACCCTTTAGGTTCAGGAGGTGGGTCCTCTGTGGTACATCTTGTTGATCAGGGTTTCCCAACATTATTTGACTTGTGTACCCCTTTCGGACTTTTGTCGTACCATGAGTACCCCTCTCAGTCAAAACTATTGATCCCTGCCCAAAAACTCATTATCAAAAGTGTTCTTTTTAAATCTTTTTAACTTGAGTTTTTAATTCTTTTGCGTGATATTCTTTCCAATTCAAATGAAAAACAACAGAAATGTTGCCTGGAAGCGAGTAAGGAAACAATATAAATACCAAATAAAATCATATTATAAATCTGTATTTATAAAACTGGAGCTCCTCTGAGTAACTCCCTTATACACTGGAAAAATTATAAAGAAATAAGTACAAATTTCTTAAATTAAGTGTGTTTATCTTTAATTTGAGTAGGTAAATTAGGTAGTTTGCCAATGGAATTAGTATTTTTATTCTTAAAATAAGATATTAGATAAGAAATAAGACAATGCAATTGTGTTTTCTTATTTTAAATGTAAATTCTATTGTTCCAGAGGCAAAATGTCTCTTTTACCTCCACAATACAAAAACAAATGCACTTATTTTAAGAAAAAATGACAACTCTAGATTTAAATGTTTCCCAATGTAATCATATTTAAACTTGAGCAACTGGAAACAAAAAGAAAAACTAATAAATCTAACTTTATTGATCTCAGAATGGAGAAATTAACTCTCTGCATTTAACCCATCCCCATGGGGAGCAGTGGGCTGCCACTTTGCGGCGCCCAGGATTTAGGGTCTGGCTCAGACACCCAGAGTGGCAGTCTGTGGGAGTGGGTTTTAAACTCACGACCTCAGGATTCCAAGCCCGATGCCCTAATCACCAGGCTGCCACAACCCTATACTGAACAAAAATACCAAACAAAAATGATAGGCAGACTCCACTTGTTTTACTTTGTTTTCATCA
>NW_015151923.1:66152-72616 GCF_000732505.1 Cyprinodon variegatus
AGCATCTAAAGGAGCAATATTAGAATGTTTTATAAAAATTGAAAGCATTTCCACAGCAATTAAAAAAAGAAACGGGGAGTACTTGTTTCACTATTCCGCGTTCTATAGTAAAACGAGGCGAGGTACCGCCTGGTAAGGAGACAGAGCTGTTTTGTGTCCTTATAAAGAGATTCATTAATATGTTGAAAATTATGGACCAAAGCCTAAAAATTTTAAGCAGTTAAAGATAAACGGATGTTCAATGGAATCAAAAGCTTTATAGAAGTCGAGAAACAAAATAAAGCCATCATCTTTTATCAAATGGTTATAATCTAGGAGATCAAGTACTAAGCGAATATTATTGTGAATGGATCTTTTCTGGATAAACCAGATTGGGATTCACTAATAATTTTATGCAAATTTGATTTTAGCCTGTTGGCATAAATTAGGGTAAGAATTTTGTAGTCAGTGTTTGCATAAGGAGGACTCTTGGAATCCGACCAGACCTCGGCGCCGCGCTATGACCTAATCGGCCTTCGAATCCGGCCTTCTAAGGACGCGTCCAATAAAACACCAGCAATGTTGGATACTGCACAGTGTAATATTTTCTCAATGGAGACGAATGTTCGTGTATTCATGTAAACTGTGCAATTGTTGAATAAAAAATAAAAAATAAAAAAAGGACGCGTCCAAGGATTTCTAACAGAGCATGCAGTCTGTCCCTCTGCTTGGTTTTCAGTGTCACAGCTGAAGGTGAACTCAAACGTTTAAGAAAAAGTTACATTCTGGTTGAAAAAGCTTGCCTTATTTTTTAATTGGGTCCTAACAAAGTAGAAAAGATACCAACCCAATTTATTTTACTACCTGAAAAATAAATAAATAAATTAAATATTCTATATCTATACATGTCTATAACACCTTTGAATTAGGAAGCCTTTAGCATATTTTGACAATGCGCTTCCATTGGTTGATTAGCTGTCAGTAGGTGTGGCTGGAGCTGAAACATCCTAAGCTGATTACTGTTGGATTTAATCAGCATTAATCCATGATGCAGAAATGGGTTATAATCTTTCTAATCAACTGTGGCATGAAAATACCTTGATGAACATAAATCAGGAGATACAATTAAGCATAAGAGTAAAATTTCCATGTAAGCTTAAGTGGTTCAGTTCTGGAAAGTCAGATTGACATATAACTAAAAAAACCTAACAGTCCCAAATACAATTCACAGAACAAAAAGTATATTGAACTGTTAATACATGTGGCCTTTTTAACAGAAAACAAAAAAAATATATATTTTCAAATCAAACTTAATTAGATTTGATTGGATTTTTCTTTTTAACTTAATAGTCTGAGTTAAAAAAAATCCCTCAAATAATTTCAGTTCAGCTATTTTATTAAGTTTTAGTGTGACCCAAAGATGTGAAAACGTTTATTTTTCGTAGATGAGGCGTAAAATGAGTCTAGTTTCAATATATTAGATGGTTCCAAAAGTGTGCAATGAGCCCCTCACTCAGCCACCATGACAGGATCAGGATGGAAACCCAAACAAAGAGGCAGTCTTGGTTCTCAACAGCATGGATGAGCGGCCATTTCAGCTCCAAGATGCAAACACTGCTACAAAATAACATTCACGTAAAGGTGGGAAAAACATACTTATATATTAAAATTACCTTTTATTTTGAAAGCTATGAAAACAATTATTTCTCTTTTATTTTGAAACTAAATTTGAGAAGTATTTTAGAAAAATAATGGTAAATAAGTTTTCCCTTTTCATAGAATAAGATAAGTTTATTGATCTAACAGTGGAAAAATTAACATCAGCTCCATAGGCAAAAGAAGGAAAAAGAAACCGCTAAAACCACTATTATTACCATTTGCCTTTATCATTGCAAACATTTATTTTTGGTTTATAAAGGTAAAATATGCTTTTCTCAGCTCTGTATTTGAATTTATATTTGATACTAATTTGGGCAGAATTTTTGATATTTCCTAATTAACAGAAAGCCGTAAAAATATCTTTATTATTAAGATGACTACATCATTTTAACATTTATTAGGAACATAACACATCATATATGAGCATTTTTGACTCCACCTTAACGGGGGATAGAGAATCAAACGATGGTAAAAACAATTGAATTCTTTTGGCCAAATTTTTCACACATAAATGTCGATTTCAAAAAATTACCCAGTCGTTCAATATTTTTATAAGTGAGATATTTTTATTAAAAGAAGTACTAACCCATTCTAAAAACCCTAGAGCCCAATCAATGATGCAATATATTGAGAATTTACTTTAAATACAAGAGTCCTTTTGTGTTTTGTTTTTCTTCTTTTCTTTTTAATTACTTTGTTCTACAATCTGATAGTTTTTTTTTCTAATTGTATATAGGTTCTCTGTATGCTTCTTAAGATAATTTACAATTTTGTATAATTGTTTTGATATGCCTTGTAATATTTTGATTCTTCAATAAAAAAAAAATAATAATAATAAAAAACAAATTGACTCCGCCTTTTCGGGTCACGTGAGTAGAGGGGTGTTCGGGTGGAGTTATCGAGCGCTCCTCCTCCAGCAGCTGCAGCAGCTAGCTAGCTTCTGCTCCTCTATCGGGTTTGTTTATGGTTCTGTTCGATTCGGTGTCGGTGTCAGTAGGTTCTGGAAATATCAGACACTGTTCTAGCTGAATATATGAGGACTGGCAGTTAGACAGGAGGCTCGGTTCTGTTAGCTGTGTAGTATTAGCCGGGGCAGCAAATCCTACGGTCTAATCAATCGAAGTTCTGCCGAACCGAACCGAACCCAGCCTGCTGGATGGACGAAGCGCTCCGGTGCTGAACGAACCGGACTACAGGATGAGCTAACTTGTTAAAAACGAGTCCGAACAGCAGAACGAGTCCCTGCCTTCCCATGATCACCATGGAGCCCAGCCTCCAACCGAACCTGGAGCCCAGCCTCCAGCCGAACCTCCAGGAGGGCTCCTACAAAAGTGAGTACGTGCTGAACTGTGACCCAGTTTTGCTGAACCGCTGATTTCCCTGTGACCTCTAACCTGCAGTGACGGAGGAGGACGTGAAGAGGCTGATCCAGTTCCGGGCCTCAAACGAGGTTCTGTTCACTGGGAAGAGGAACTCTGCTAAGATCGCCTGGAGGTGAGAAGCTGCCTCAGGGTTAGGCCATGTTGGACCGGCTGAAGCTCCCAGGCTGGTTGGTTCTGGTTGGGTCAGAGTTCTGAGGTGTGTTTGGGTTGAAGTAGTTGACCTGATCCAGTTTCATTTGGTCCAGTCTGAGGAAACATCTCAGCTGGCTTTGGTTCTGTGTTCCAGTTTAAGGTTTGGAAGGTTCTGGTCTTTGGTTCGGGTCAGACAGGTTTAGTGTTCTGAGTTTCATGGACACTGAATTAATGACTGACCTGGACTCATCTGGACTTTATTGAACCAGATCAGCTGGTTCTGCTGTTTTTAACCTGAAGAACTGCAAACAGACATCTGATGTTTGAGTATTAGGGCCAGCCTAGAGATTTATTTTATTTTCTATCTTGAGAATAAAGTTGTAACATTACAAGAAAAAAGCAATATTGCAAGAATAAAGTCGTAACTTAACGAGAATAAAGTCGTAATGTTACAAGAATAAAGTCGTAATGTTACAAGAATAAAGTCGTAGCATTGCAAGAATAAAGTTTTAACATTACGAGAGTAACGTTGTAAAATTACGAGATTGAAGTCATCATACAACAACATGTTTCAGAAATAAAGCTTGGAGCTCTGACCAGCATATAACGGCTGACCAGCTCCACCAACCAGCAACCTGAGTTCACTTTGACCTGCTGCCCAATTAGATGCTGGTGCTAAAACATTTCCTCATTTGTCAAACCAGAGCCAAAGCATAACTTCACATGATGCTCCACATTCCTCATTTTAGGGAAGAAAGTGCTACTTGAAGGAGTTCTAATTAAATACAACTTGTTTGTCGTAATTTTAAGACATTGTTCTTATAATTTTGTGACTATTCCCGTTGTGGCTTCTTTCTCGTAATGTTACGACTTTATTCTCGTAATCTTACAACTTTATTCTCGAAATGTTACGACTTTATTCTCGTAATCTTAAAACTTTATTCTCATAATCTTACAACTTTATTCTCGTAATGTTACGACTTTATTCTTGTGATTTTACGACTTTATTCACGTAATTTTGTGAATATTCTCGTTGGGACTTTATTCTCGTAATTCTATGACTTTATTCTCGAAATAGAAGAGAGAGAAAAATCTCTAACGATGCCCTAATACTCCGTCGCTCTTTTTGAACCCGGAGGAGCAGGAAGTAAAGCTTCCTGGAAGTCCAGGAAGCTCCTTCATCTCCATTAACATTGCTTCTCACTTCCTGCTGTCTTCCCTTCCTGTGACCCAGATTGTCCGACACAAAGTGATGACAGCGATGTGTTATCATCGGTGCCGATGTTGGTCCATTTTAAACGTATATCTGTTCTGGATTCATGAATGAAACCGGGCCGATATTAACAACAATGTGTGATTTAGGAAAAAGCATTTTGTTTTTTTGTTGATCATCGGTCGGTTTTGATGCTGAAGCAGGATTATGAAGGCTTGACTCCTGCATGTCTGCATCTATACATAATGATATAAAATAATTTAATGTGTTTGTCTTTAATTGGAAGCAAAAATGTAGTAAATTTGCAACAGCAGCCACAACAGTAAACGTATACATAAAAGTCACACAGTAATAACACTGTAATACGCAGATTTTATCTGGAGGAAATAAGAACACGTCACATTTTTGACCTTCTAACAGCAAATAACATTTACCTTGGTGCAGATGCAATAGAATAGAAAAGAAAAAAAAAGGAAAACCTAAAAAAAAGGAAAAAAAAAAAAAGAAAAAGGAAAAAAACAAAAAAAAAAAAACGGAACGGAAAAGGCCTTAAAAAAAAAAAAAACGGGCAACAGGAGAATAAATAAACAGTATACAGCTATGGACATTTTTACAGTAAAGCAGGGATTTGCAAACCAGGTATAATGATGTACAGAGAGCTCAGTAAGAAAACTGACATTTACCTCAGTATCTTATATTTATAAAGATAATTGAAATGAACAATTCAAAATAACTGGTCTTTACTAAAAAATCCTTCTTGAAGGCTGTTTTTATCTCTTTAGGACTTAGCATTAGCAAAATGGCCTCAATTTAGTTATTTTACATCAGATCATCTCAAAACATTGGATTTAGACAGAATAATTAAATAAGCAAGTGGGTGTTTTTATCTTAGCACCACTTTCTTTTTATTAAAAGAATAGCTAATTATTTTTTTTACTGGTTTCACTTTTTTAGAGGCTCTTGTGTGAGTTAAAAATATGTCCGTCAGAGACCAGTCCTGCTAGAAACAAGTGTTATCCGAAGGTTCCTTCGGTTGCACCGAATCAGTAAAATTACATCAGATTCAATCCAGAATTTTAGGTTTATTCATGGGCATTCCAAAAAAAAGGAAATAAAAAAAACAATCCACTGGACTTTTTATCCAAGTTTGAAGATGTTTTGCTTCCCATCCAGGAAGCTTTCTCAATTCAAAATGTCAGGAATAGTGATGAGTTCGAGGTTTTATACAGCAGCCCAACAAAGCCTTGTTTTTGTTTTGAAAATATGCAAAATGAAACAGACGAAACAGGCTCCACCCCTTTGGGAGGGAAGTCGTTTGGCTTCGTTTATTAGCCTGCAATGCCGTTTCCTTTTTTTGAAATGACTATGATCTGGATGGCTGAGACTCTTCAACAGTTTATTCATAGGATTGTGGTCGTCGATGAAACTGGAAACCTTGAGTAATGATGGATATAAACTGATTACATATGAGTAAAAAACACGGAATCCAGAGTTCTTATTTTAAATCCTCCTGTTGAACATTTGCTCATTGGCTGCCTGGTCGCCTCCATCTGATGCTGCTTCCTGTTTCTATCCTCCCTCACATGCCGAGGCCCTAAACTCCACAATCTGGTGTCGTTTCTGTCGTTCCTCAGCACCATCCTGAAGGGTCTGGGTCTGGAAGGGAAGCTGACGGCCGACCAGATAGCCAAAAAATGGGACAACCTGCGGACCAAATACAAGGTGGGTGGAAACAGAATGATGGCGCCCAGAAGTTCAAAACCTTTCAAATTCCTGGACATTAAAAGTCGGGGATTCCCACTGAGTCAGTGAAGGTTTTCCCACAACATTGTGTCTCCAACCAGAGAGGTTTTACCTCCTTTGTCATCTAGTCCAAGGAATAAACAACAAACTCAGACTTTTAGTACAAAGAGAAGAAAAACTTAAAGGTGAAGTTGAATGGTGACAAACTGGTGTCTGAGCAGTCACCGTTTTAAATCGACTAAAGACCAGAACACAACAAATCCGATCAAAATCTATTAACTCTGACTGTGGTGGGGCCTACTAAACATTAGCCAATCCACTTTGCCTAATGTCGAGAGTGGATTGGCTACTTGTTT
>NW_015151923.1:72951-74255 GCF_000732505.1 Cyprinodon variegatus
GTAATTAGCAAGACAGTTAGCATTAGCTATAAGAATTGAACTTTTCTGATGGTAAAAAACATTTTCTCCTCATGGAATGTTTTTATTACAAATATGCTTGATTGCTTTTTATCCGTAGACCCTTATGGACAAATGGAATATAAATAATCTAAGGTTTGATTTATAATACGGCCTCAAGTCATTTGTGGGAAGTTGTTTTTATTTGCGTGGTACAGAGGCAAATGTGAAAAAAAATCCACACAGATCTGCTCCCCCTGCGTAGTCGGAGCTTCTCTATACGCGGTCAGTGGGACGTGGGAAAAAATCGGACTGGAAGTAAAAAAGTCGGATGCAGCCGATGTGTTCAGGATGTTGAAATGAGTTTAAGCAGGAAGTTCTGCAGCTCTGAGGGTCGGTTCTCCTTCAGGCCGTTTGGAGAATGACCAGCGGGGTTCAGGCAGCTGTGCCACCAGGTTTTGGTCCGTCTGAACCGGGTCTGCAGAGGTTCTTTTTTTAGATGTTGAAATCAGTCAGAGTTTCTTCCTGAACCAGTTTGATGTTCAGCGTTCTGGATCAGTCTGGAGGATTAGTGGAGATTTCCAGACGTTGTTTTCTCTGCCTCTGTCTGATGGAGAGGGGAAGCTGCGTCACCACTTCCTGCCTTTCTTTCTTCCTTGTGTCCTGTGACCTTCTCTCCTTTCCTTTATCACTCATGTCCTTTAGGTTCTTGCTCCCCCCCTCCCTCCTGGTGACCTTCCTTTGTTCCCTTCTCTCCTTTTGGTTCGTTCTACCTCCAGCCCTGCTCTACTTCCTCCTTTCCTGTCTTTCTTCCATCTTTTCTCCTGTAATTTCCTGCTTCTTTTTTCTGCCTTATCTCAGTTCTGTCCTTCCTGTCTTTCCTTCCTCATGTCAGCTCTTCCTGAAACATGTGCTGGTGAGTCCAGGTTTAGGCCGGAGTAGAAAACATCCCTCCCCTCTTAGGAACACTGAAATGGCTCATCTATAAAAGTGGAATATTTCCCGCCGCTTGTTTCAGAAGCTAAACGGGTTATTTTATAGATCCGTTTCATTTAGAGTGAAATATTTCCAGAGACCCAAAATCAGGGTATCTGGAAATGTTTTCTTCTGATGAGTTTGATGGCCAATGAATCCTGTGGATCCAGTCCAGCCTGTGGTTCTGATGAGGTCCAATTAAAGCCCAGGCTGCTCTAATCACAGCCTCTTTAATGTTGGTTCTGGTGTCTCTCATTTGAGCTCAGCACCAGAGCTGATTTTGCTGATCATTCCTGAATAAAAATGAAGGTCATTGGACCAGCCTTTGGTTT
>NW_015151923.1:78429-79048 GCF_000732505.1 Cyprinodon variegatus
TACAAAAAACAAAAAACATTTTCCTCTGTCAATATGCTCTATCCAGAACTCCTCAAGGTGAAGAGTTTTAGTTTCACTGGTTCGATTTTTAGTAAAAATTGAACCAGTGAACCATTGCTATTTGATTATTAAACAATTCAACGAAAAAATAATGGATAATCGATTTGCAAAATAATCGTAATTTGCACCCCTAGATGATTATTCAAGATAAATAGGTGTCTTACACAGAAATATACGGTGGAATAAAATGGTAGGTTTACCTGATGCACACAGAGAGATGTGAGTGGCTGGGTTTAATACCATATATAAAAAAGCGTAATTTCACTAAATAAAAGTAGGTGATAAAATAAAAGTAAAAGTTTTGGACATTTTACGTTAATTTAGGCGTTAATAAACAGTTTCACTGGAGTGATGACAGCGCCCTGCATCAGCAGTAGGGGTGTAAATAATAATCGTTTTGTATCGATGCATCGATCCAACAGCCGACGATCCGATGCATCGACACGTCCGCAAGAGAATCGATTCATGTTTTTTTTTTTCCCTCCGGTCTATTTTTATCCATTTGCTCCTGGGCGTAATTCTCCTCCTGTGCTGCGGTGGCGCTAAACCTATTTTGCCC
>NW_015151923.1:80896-83113 GCF_000732505.1 Cyprinodon variegatus
GATATGCGTAGCAAATCCACCTGGCGGAGTCAGGTTAATGTCTTGCAGCCCTTTATGGAAGAATGTAAACCGAATATTAATGCAGAGACCTCCCACTTCTAACCAGACCTCTGGATTATTTAATCCAGCCTGCAGTAAATATTTCTACTCTGAGCCTGTTGGAGTCACCGTGTTCCTCTTTCAGGACCTGAAGCAGCCCTACCAGGGCCAGGAGCAGCTGGGGGCCGTGGTGGAGTCCTGGCCCTGGTTCCACATCATGGATGAAGCCATGCAGGGCCGCCTGTTTAACAGCAGCCTGGTTCTGTGTCCGGACAGTCCCGGCAGCGCAGCCCAACACCCCGACTGTCAGCCCTGTCAGAACCAGGAGAACACGGACATCCTGGAGTTCCTCATCAAGACGGAGATGGATGAGACGGTGGCAGGAGAGCCGGAGGGGGAAGACGAGCCGGTGAACGAGCCCCCGCCCTGCGGAGGCATCCCCATGGGATGGAGGAGGATTACGGAGTGCACGTACAAAAGTAGGTGGTCCTACCTGAAACCAGAGGGTGCTTCCTGATCTTCCCTCTGTCTGTGTCCCTGCTGGCCTGAAATGACCCCTGTTGTGTTCCACAGTGAGCGAGGCAGAGACGGAGCAGATGATCAAACTGCGGGCTGCGAACGAAGGCCTGTTCACAGGCAGGAAGCACTCGGCCAAACCAGCCTGGAGGTGAGGCTCCCTTCAGAAACCATCAGAGGAGACGATGTGAACCATTTCAGCAGCTCTTCACAGTTTAAACTCATCTGAGTTCAGCAGAAGTTCAAGGAGATCAGAGGAAGTTTTTATTCTTTGGGTAAATCAGAAGGACTTCACCTGAATATTTGAATATATATTAGAGATCAGGCTTGGTCTGCAGATACTGAGATCTTTTTTTCAAAAGAAGCAATAAATCAAGCAACTTTTTCTGCATTGTTAGAGAATCAAATTTAAATACTTTATTTGGCGACTATGCCCTTTGCCCTCCAGTCTGAGGAGCTCGTCATGCAGCAGCCGGCAGCTCCTGCAGTCACTCTCTGTTTCTACACTGAAAATGAGTCAAAGAGGCACAAAGCTTCCTCTGATCCTCCTCAAATAACAAGCAGGATGTTACTCTACCTGAGAATCAGAAAATGTTCTGATGGGGGGGGATGCAGAAATCTATTAGATCTTAAGGGTTGATGAGTTTTGATTACTTTTATTATAAGAAAAGTGGATTTCTGATGCTTAAAGGAAAAGTCTGGTCAGCCAGGAATAATCAATGGATCCTTATTTATACCTAAAACTAATATGTTTGCAGCCATTTTTTCCCAAATATAGTAACGCCTCCCTCCTGTCATCTTCCAGCAGTGACGTCACGGTGCGGTAAGCCTAGCGACATTCTCCCTGCTTTACAAGCTAAATCACTGGGAACTACTAGACACATCTAACAACAAAATTTATTGAAGATTTCAAGAGAACTTCACCATTGAAATTCACCAGAGCTATAGTGAAACTGACAATGTCCGCCTGCATGGCAGTTGGAATACAATGGGTAAAAGTGGGTAGCACTGGGTAGCACTACTGCTTTGCAGCAAGAAGGTTCTGGGTTTGATTCCCTGCCCAAGGTCTTTCTGCATGTAGTTTGCCTGTTCTCCCTGTGCATGCGTGGGTACTCTCCGGGTACTCTGGCTTCCTCCCACAGTCCAGGTCAGGTTAATTTGGCTCCTCTAAATTCTCCTTAGGTGTGAGTGTGTGCGTGAATGGTTGTTTGTTCTGTGATGCCCTGTTGACCTGCGATGGACTGGCAACCTGTCCAGGGTGTTCCCCGCCTCTCGCCCGCACACAGCTGGAGATGGGCACCAGCACCGACCCTCGCTTGGGATAAACTTGACAGAGAATGGATTTGGCCAACATTGGAAAGAAGAATGTTTTTTAAGATGACTTGTATAATAGCGAGTTGTGACAAACACCAGATCAGCATTGGGACTTTCTCACACACCGTGACCTCACAAACCTGTAGGTGGCAGTAGTGTTCTCTGAGAAACATGGATGCCTCCTGTACATTCAAATAAAAATTACTCTTAATGAAAAAAACTCATTGTTTATTGAACAGTATGTTATAATTTTATAATGAAAGTAATTATAGAGTGAATTCTGAATATGAGCGGACTTTTCCTTTAAACACGGGTCAGAACTGAGGTCAGGTCTGCTGACCACAGCTC
>NW_015151923.1:83784-84729 GCF_000732505.1 Cyprinodon variegatus
ACGGTTTTCTGTTGGTTCATCTAACTGAATATGAACCGTAGTTTTATTACCTTTTTAAAAACTAAAATATAAAAAGAGGTCCAGGCACATTTTTTTTTTTTTTTTTACAGAACAATACAAAAAGAATATTATCGGAGACAAATGAAAACAACAAGAATAATGATAATTAAGAGATTCTGTACATGAAATGAATATTCTTCACATTTCAGCAAACATGGTACACTTGGTACAATAATATACAGAAATTTAGTGATATAAAATACATAAAAAAACATACAAAACAAAACACCCACACAGTTCAAACAGATTTTCATGTTATTTTTTTCCCCTCTTCTTCCTTCATTATGAACCCTCTAGTTTAAAAATGACTTAAAAATGTCAGTTTTCAGTTATATTGAAACAGTCTTTTTTTTTTTACATCACATTAATCTGTTTTAGTCTCTGTTTCCATTCAGGTACAGTTGGAGATTTCACCTTCTTCCAATTAACAGTAATGTTTTTTTTTTTGCCATTGAGTAGTAACTCGTAGGATATATCTTTGGTCAACATTGAACAAATCAACAGATAATACACCCAGTAAGTAAAACGGCTCCAGACATATTTCTATAGATAAAAATACACTTGCTGGTTTATTGAAGGTTTAAAAATACGGAAGCGTATTTCATTCACCAAAGAAAAAAAATTAGACAGCTGATCTCATCTTTTCTCCTAATTACGAGATCAGTATCTTGTTATTATGAGACCTTTTCTCATAATTACAAGATACGATCCAATTACAGAATATGTTCCCATAATTATGAGATAAGTTGTCTGATTTTTTTTTCCTTTACTGAATCAATACGCTTCCGTATAAAAAGATGGTTGACATCATTTTACTTAGGCCCCGTCCACACGAAGTCAAAACGAACACGAAACGCTAATATTTTCCAGAACCTTCGTCGTAAA